>NC_053410.1:25490557-25640557 GCF_016859285.1 Xiphias gladius
CCATGGGCCTATTTCAACACATCTGCAACACTAACAGCTGCGATGTGCAACCCGAGATCATTACGTCCTGAGTTTATTTTGCGACTTGCAATCATTTGTGAAATGTGATGCTGTGGCACCATGTGCAACTTGTGTTAAAACACTGCTCATAAATCACTTCAGTGAAACAGACTCCAAGACAGAAATCTCAAGGATTAACTTTAAAGCAGAACTATTCTATATTCCACATTCAACATTTTATTACATTACTAATCATAATAAGGGCTTACGGTAGCCTGAGTATACAGTGTGCAGGTACATTAGGTTACAAAAAAATAAACAAAGTCATGATTAGAAAAAATATCTCAGATTGGGCACATGATTAGCAGATACGTTATATTAAAGAACTAATACTGGAATCAGGATAGCCCTACTTTTGACTGAGCCCTTTGACTTTCCAACGAGAAATGTTCACAGTTCCTCTAAACAGAGGCTCGGGTTGACGTGACCCTCTGAACAAGGGAAGTAACCCTTCCATGTCGGTGTTGTCAAACTCACTATAGTTCAGAGTGAGCTGAAGAAATTTCACAGCCCCATTGGTAACTGGAGTGTAACAAAATCAGGAAGTGTTACTTTAAGTCCAAATAACTGAACTCAAATTAAAGACTGAAGAGATGTCCCAAGAATATTTTTTATACTTAAGAAAAAAAAATTAATTATAAAAGGTAGGACCTTATACATGGGACAAATTTTGTATATTTATCTGTGTATAAATGGTTTCACATCAGGTCATCATTTAAATTTTAATGCATTAAAAGTTGCATGTCAGTTGCATGTTATTAAAGGTAGCTAGGATTTTCTTGGTTTAAGGGTTCGGGTTAGAATCAGGTTTAGGTCAGGGTTAGGAATGTATTATGTCAATGAGTGTCCTCACAAAGGTATATGTTCAAGTTAGTGTGTGTGTGCGCGCGCGTGCCTGACAGGTAGCTCACTCACTGACTGAATGACAGCACCAGCAAACACACGGCCATCGTCTGTGATGCTGTGCTGCAGGGTATCGTTAGATAATATTTTTGCTATCCTTACCCTGCGTCCTGCTCCGTATTGGCTGGAGCTCCACCGGGCCTGGCTGTCCGCCGCTAACTCTCCGTTACCGGGCAGCGAGCCGGAGTCCGAATCCTCCCCCTCCTCCAGCTCCTCTTCTCCCTCCTCCTTCTCCTCCGTTTTCAGCCGTTTTGCCGCCCTTCCGTACTCCCCTTCCTCACGCTGGCCGGCTCCTTCTACCGACGACATTCTCGCGGCTGCGGTGGACCTGCAGGAGAGCGGAACCGTGTCTGGAGCTGGTCAGACTATCACGTCCATGTCAATAGCTTTGCCGTAGAGTTTCCTCTTTAACCAGCGCCCGTGTCTCTATCTGTGTCTCTGTCTCCGCTCCTGTCTCGCGGTTCCAGTCTCGGTCTCTGTCTCTCTCCAACACCACTGATTTTCTGTGTGGAGGTGTGAGTGGACTGGATACATCCCGCCCCGTGTTGTTCTTTTATTGGTCAGTCTGGTCCTGCGCCTTGGATATACGGCGTGTGATTGGCCGGTATCGATGCGTGAACAGACAGCTCTCAACGCTCTGCAGAGAGGGAGCAGAAAGGGGAATGGTGGGCCAGATAAAAACAGAGAAGACACACTTAAAATTGCAGAGCGTAGGAAAAAAGACAGAAGGAGAGATACGGTGTCGGTATGAGGGTTTATTTGCTGCATTATTAAATGGATAATTCTCTTTTTCATCCATCATGTCTGGTTTGATTTCTCAGAAGTCATCAGTAAGCCTTACTAGAGACATCAACCTTGCTAAAACCTTGTTGAACATAGTTCTAATTTGAATTTTCCATGCCACATTAATATCAAATTACAACACAAAAAACAAAGTGAAGAGGTGTATTGCATTTCAGTGCTGTCCAGGGGACAGTAGCTTAGACCTGCCAATATTAAATATCAAATGCACTGTCATTAGCTTTCATGAGGAGGTGGAAGGGAGCTTTTTGTTTTAGTTAAATGGCAGTGCATTGTCAATGCCAAAATGAAAAACAATCAGCTGTCCTATCACAGCTTAGGGAAGGGACCATGGACAGACCTTATCATGCTGACGCAACCTGATGGCATCCATGACAAACAGCCTTTCACATTAAGACAGTTTACTGTGGGCTAGCTGGCACATTACTACTGACTGTGTATTTAGTTACACTTGTGAGTTACTCTTTTACAGACTGGAATACACCTCTTCACTTTGTCGTCAGTGTTATGATTTTATTTATTATGCCATGGAAAATTCATTCAGTTATTAAAGACAAAAAGCTAAATAATTTTCCTTTTAACATGCTTTTCATTTAATTACAATACATTGAATGCACACATAAAAAGAAAATACTAATCTTAACGATGCGTATTGTATTTCACCTTATTATTGTTTGACTTGTTTTAATTTAGGTATTGAATATCTTCCATAACTTTGTGAGGGAAAGATACAAAACAAAACAAAACAAAATTGAAACAGCAGAGACCAAGATATCCTGACTTTTAGTCCCTATTGTAGGTCAAAATGCAACTGACTAGCATCTTTTCATCAAACCCTCCTTGTCTGGTATATACTCATATCTTTCAAACTTCACACCCTCGGTTTGTACCTCAGGCTTTCTGTTAAAGATGTGCAGTTTCCAAGCCCATTTTGAGACTGAGCAGAACTTAGCACGACTGATAAACAGACTTTTATGTGTAAAATTGTTGGAGTTCCCCTTAAATAACAACACATTTATAAACAGGTTCACCTGCTGTTTAACATCTCCATTGCAACTTTTTATCGACATAAGTGAAGGGAGCACAGGTGAAGTTACCTGTAGGGCATTGCTGCAGTGGACCTGGTGCCATCAGGTCCACTGCAGGGTCACTCGTCTTTGATGGTTCATTCCATTAATCCCAGATCATCTCCAGGTGGGGGAGCAGCAATAGGGACATCTCCCTGCTGCCCCTTGCAGCTGGCCCCAGGACCCTTGCCTTTCACACAGCCCATCTTTCCTTCTAAGCCAGAGCCACAAGCTTCCTTGTTCTGTTTCCTCAGCCAGCTCCCTGAGTGCCTTCTTTTGGTTGACTCCAGTCACTCCCAAAGTTGTCATGAGGCGCTGTGTAGATGTTCCAATAAAGCATCTGCAGCCTGCCTCCACAGGGTAGGTAACTCTGTCCCTACTTCTCTGCACACAAGAATAGGCTGCCATTCTTTCCTCCTATGGGACAGTGAGCTCTGCCATTATCACTGTCTGGCTCACCCACCTAGCTCTTGACATAGTCCTCCATTTCTTGCTAAGGAATTGCCAAGTTCCTGCTCTCCTTTTCCCCCAGCAGACTCCAGGCATACTTAAATGGGTCCTGGAAGAACCTTGTCCTCTTCCTCTGCCTCCTATTTCTGTGCTTCTGGATCCACTCTGCCCTCTTTAGGGTTGCAAGCTTTGGTCTTATTTGTAACAAGAATACTTTCAAGCCCTCCTTCTTCTGAGAGGGGTTGCCTCTCCCTCCCAGTTTGTATATCTCCCTCTCTTGCCTTCCACTGTCCCTTGGCAAGTTCTTCTTTTGCAGCATTACACAAAATCTCTCCTCTTCTCATAAATGATAGTTACTGCTGAAGGGTTGAGTGCAGATACTGGTCGAATCGAAAGATCTCGAGACCTCCCTGTCATTGCCTTTGTGCCATTTGATTTTGGTTCATTAGGTTGGTTTTCCTACCCGCCTCACATTGTCTGCGGGTTAGCTGTTAGGTGTCTTAGGAAGACGCTCATGCTGTGAGCTGTGCTGTTGACTGTGCACTTGCTGCTGGTGTGGCTGCTCAACTTCCCCCTGACTATCTGCAAAGTTGGGATCAGTAGCACTATGATGCTAAAACTGGCTTTGAGTGCTCCTTGTTTTACCTGCTGGTGCAGTTGGTTACTCCCACCACACTTTGCCTTGCCTTGATGGATTTGCAGGCCCTGGGGAGTCATCACTTTTGATCACCCACTGCTGCAAACAGACTTTAATGATGATTTTAATTGTTATCTTATGAAGGTAGATGCGTACATGCATGCCGTACATATCTTGAAAACCTTGAAAACTAAAATTGTGTTGGTGATATATACAAAGTATAAGAAGATATTATTAAAAACTATTGATGCTCTGTTCTGCAATAGTTTAATGCTATATGATGTTATCTTGGATTTCTACAACTGATGATGATAATTTATTCACTTAGTCTAGTTAACATGGTGGAGGTGAAAAGGACTCAGTATATACATGCTTAATATCGGGGAAAGCAAGCCAGACTTTCCTGAATCCTGCCTACACACCCTGGCATCATCCTAGCATTTCAACAGCTACGGCGCACTCCACAACTAACCACAAGTGTCAGTAGCATACAGTCTAGCCCTCTCCTCTGCAATCCGGGGGTGGGGAATGTGATGATGAGACAGCACTGATAAAATATTGAGCAGAATTTCATTTGAGAGTTGAGTTGGTTTACTGTATAGCCAACACAATTGAGAGGTGCTTATGTAAGAGTTATGGCTCGCTAGCATAAGCACAAATAACAATGTTTACGATTTTAAGAACTTTAATATGACCGGAGGACTTGTTGTGTAAGATGAATATCCAGAGACTTGACTTTAACTGAATAAGCTCAACATTTTATTGAAGACACTTATATACCATATCAGATGCACTCAGTGTTAAACCGGATGAAGCGCCTACATGTCAGTAACTTCATTACATCAGTATAAGTGTGCAGCACTAAATACTACATCCTCCTTTTTTAACATAAAAGTTACACTTCACTGTTGCTATAATAAACTGTTTTGAAATGAACTTTATTTCTCATTACTATTACTGTTTGGCTCATAGTTGTTTTGACAAAAAACAAATGAAATTATAGCTCATATTAGTACAGAGAATCTATTGCTCTTCAGTTACTGTTTTGGGTATGTTAACATGACAATGGCTAATCAGTATCTAAAAGTATCATCACGATGTGCCTATTTTCTCTCCGCAAAGAACAGAAATTGTTTCTTCCTTTGACATTTTTTTTTTTAATAATTCAGTATATCACACAGTTTAGAACATTATTGTCTCTTTGACCTTTTTTTTTTTTTCAAATGGGCATGATAGAGGTTGCTAGTCCTCAACCCTCAGTTGGAGCATGGCCTCTACTGCCAGCACATCAGAAACTCTTTATACCTCTCAGGCGGTCAAACAACTCAGCCACTTCTGGTTTGAGCTGGCCTCAGCAAAGATGAGAGCTCAGCACTGTTTGCTGTACCTGCATCTGGTGTGCTGGTTTGCTCTACATCTAGCAAGTCTGGTTCTGTGTTCATCTGGGTGCTGTATGTTTTTTTCCTCTGGTGGTGTCTGTTGCATCAGTAGTGCTGACAAGAAGATGTCGTACTGTCATAGGACTGTGGTTCACCTCTGTGCTGTGACTACATCTGGTCACCAACATCTCCTTGTGAACAGTACTACCCGGGTGCAGCTCTGGGAGCCAGTTTACTCCTCTATGTGGTATTGTTCTTGCGCTTTCTTCAGTATGTGTTTGGCCAGTGCTTTGTAGCTTTGTACAATGTAGCTTTTGCAGCAAGTCTGTCCTCATTGCACTTGGTAAGCTTATCCTGTCTCCTGCGAACATTACTCCCTGTCTCACTGCCACTATGTGTCTGATGGGCCAATATTGGGCCAATAATGCATCTACCTGTTTCCTGTCTCAGGGCCATGTCTATGTGTGTGTTGCAAGGGCTCGTCTTATTTTGTTTCGCCCTTGAGCTGCTCTACAGTCTCTGTACTCAAGGCATCTGTTGCCTCCAAAGCCTAGACCACTTTCTTGTCTGTGATATCATCTATTGTCATAGGCTGTTTCTGTATGACAGCTTGTGAGAGTGTGTCTGGGATCAGTGGATCTTTACCCGTTGTGTGGGTGACATTTAGGTCATATCGCTGAAGCTGGAGTAACTTTGTGTGCAGTCTGGAGGGAGCTGCTCCGGGTGGCTTTCTCAGGATGTTTTCCAATGCTTTGTGGTTTGACTGAACATTAACCCTCACCTCATATGCATACTGATTGAACCTTTTGGCATAGAGGACAATCACTAAGAGCTCCTTCTCTATTTTTGCCTAGTTCTTTTCGTTCTCTGTTAGTGCCCTTGATGCATAGGCTATCAGGTGGCCCTCTTGCAAGAGACATGCCCCCAGGCTATCTATAGACACGTCAGCCTGTATGATAAGCTGTTTCTTTTGATTGAAGAACCTGAGCACAGCAACAGTCATGAGGGCATCTTTTTCCATTTCTTGACTGCGTCCTCATGTTCAAGTGGCCATTGCCACACGTTGTCCTTCCATAGCAGCTGTCTCAGTGGTGCTGTTATTGTGGCCTAGCTAGGGTTATATTGCACTAGGTACTTTATCATGCCTAGTATCCACTGTAGCTGCTTTGTCAGTATATGATAGCATCTCAGCGATGGCCTTGACTTTTGCTACATCTGCCTCAACACCCTCTGAAGTGACAATGTGGTCCATGTAGTTGACGCTGCTCACCTTATACTGTGTTTTCTCTTTTTTTGAATTTCACATTAGCCTTTTTTACTCTGGCCATCACCTTCTGTATTATCTCGTCATGCTCTGTCTCAGTAGATGCAGAGATGATCATGTCGTTGGCTATGATGTGTACTCCTTGGATGTCTCTGAATGGAAGACTTCATTCACTGTCTTGATCCCAAATGGCAGCTCTCCCCCAAGGTTCGTTAAATGTGCACAGCAGTGATGACACCTTGTCTAACTTTATTTGCCAATAGCCATCCTTTTTATCTAGCACTCTGAATATATTCTTACCAGCTAGTTTGCAGAAAACTTCTTCTGTTCATCTGTATGAAGGGACTATTGCTGTCTTACTATTGATTTCTTCAAATCACTAGGGTTCAAGCAAACCCATTATTTCTTCTTCTTTCTTTTACATGACTATAAGGCTAGCTTGAAACAGGTCATTAAGAGTGACTTTGAGTCTGTCCATTACTGCCAGTGGTATTTTTCTGCAGCCATGTATGACTGGTGTAACACTGGGGTCTGTGTGGATGTGATACTCTCCAGAAGACTCCCCTAAACCTTCAAAGGTGGTTGGTTGCTGAGCTATCAGCTCCTCTTTTGTTGATGGATGTTTCACATCCACCCTTTCACTAGATGCAGTTCTTCACATGCCTCCCTCCCCAGCATGGGTGTGGAATTTCTTCAACAGTCAGTTCTTCATCTTGATCTATGTTAAGATAGCTATATACTTCAAGAGCTTCCTCTCCAAGTGTGTGCAGTAAGATGGCTACTTTTATCTTTTCCCCCTTACCGTCTGCAAGATTTCCTGTCATGTAGATTTGGAAGCACTGATCCCATCGTCTCCTGTTTTCTCCCAAATTGCTTGTCAGCACCAGTGGTGATGGTAGTCTAAACTGATCCATCTCCTTTGTGCGCCTCCCGCTCTTTAAGGAACACACCAGAATTCACCCGCTGGATTAATCTTTAGATAGCAACGCTTTGGTGTCTATCAACTCTGGCAAAATGACAAACCGGACCGACTTCTGACACCATGTAATAACTTCATATGACCAAAGGACTTGTTGTATAAGACCAATATCCAAAAACTTGACTTTAGCAGCATACGCTCAACACTTTATTGAAGACACTCATATTCCATGTTACAGGCACTCAGTGTTAAACCGGATGGAGTAGCCTAGTGTGTATTTTTCTGCCTATATGTCAGTGACTTCATCTAATTGGTAAAAATGTGCGGCACTATATACTACAATGATAAATTGGATCTATAAGTAACGTGTGTTATGAAGTGATATTAAATGTGTGAGAGACCTCTCACATTTAATTTCAACAAGCTGGCCTCAATTCACCCACTCACCATCTGCGTCGTCAGTTTCCCTTTCCTGTTTGCATGCATGGCTCAGAGTTTGCTTACAGGTGCACACATTCTCCCGTCAAGTTTGTTTTTATAGAGCCCAACTTTTGTGTTGGAAGTGGTGTATGCCTCTTTCAGGTCCTGTTTTGTGCACACACAATGTTTATGAATGAGGCCCAAAGGTTGGTAGAAAGTTTTTCTAAATCATCCCCAGCCAGAGCCAGTCTGCCTGTCATTTAATTCTATCTCAAAAGTATACTTTGTTACACGTTAAACTGGGCTTTGTAAGAAGGGGGAGCCCTGGCATGGGTGCCATGGGGTGGGGAAGGTGGGTCTTCTGTCAAATTATGAAAACATCAATTTTTACACATTCATAAATTTTGATACAAAAGTTAATCAACAAGAATTATGAATCAAAACTGTGCCTGAAAATAGTTTAGTTTTCAACTAAAACTGAATATGAACAGAAAAGTCTGTTCTGTGAAAACTGAATTTCAAAGAGCTTTAACAGGCTAGGCTGTATAATATTAACATGTATTAATGCATGATTATCAGCATCAGCATCAGCAACTTTAATTATTCAACGTGTGCACATTTCCACAGAGTCTGATGACCCTGTAAACCCGAACTTTTACAGACGACATTTTGACAACTTACAGCAGGAATATTACAGGTGGAATTATTAACCTTAACAAAGGTTGCATTCCAGTTGAGTTAATGCTGACTCACTTGGATGGCTTACTAAGACAACCAAATGGCAAAGAACCATCATTAATGTTATTTAATAACACTGTTACTTTTTAGTTTTCCTACTTTGGCAGGTTACATGTCTGCTGTGAAACGGGTTCTATATATTAGTTAACTGACTCGGAAAACTAGATTTCACTCTTAGTACTTTTAGGACCCTGAAACTGAAATAGTTTAATGGAATTTAGCCATCGTTCATTTTATTATTCAAGTAAAAAGTCTGCTGTGATAAAGGCCTATGGTATACAAAATGTACTATATACTTATCCTTTTCTGTACTGTTTTTGCAGTTGGTAAGGGAAAGATACAATATGTCCCGTCAAACATTAATCAAAAGCTGCAACTTTTGCACAAAACTGACACTTAAACTTCAAAAGCAGAAAGCAAATGCATTTATAAAGATGTAAGACTTATGTATGGCCTTTCTGATGCTGTATAATGTCTAACTTTTACAATTTACTTGATATTTATCTTAATATTCTCACAGTTTTCACACAGCTTTCTATCCTCTATGATTTTGCTGGAGATTACATGTTGTGTTGTGCATGTCACGGTATGTATTTTTTTTTTTGTGCATTGCATTGTGTTTCAATAGTGTGCATCTGCAGCATGTTAAAAATTGAATTTTTTTGTTGTAGGATTGGAATTGGAACAAAGCTGATGTGAAACACTGCACAGTGTATGAGTGTTCGGTATATTGTTCCAATATGAAGGCTTTTGCTGTCTCTTGTATCAGTTTCCTCTTTAAAGTATACACCAATGTTTTATCTAAGTGTCTTGTGGCCAAATATCATTTAGTGTATGGCTCGAGGTGACAGAGAAAATGCCGTAACATTTTGGTGGCATTCAGCAACTACTGTATCCTGTTAAGTGTCCATTTATCCCCTTCTGTGACATTCCAGCGGTTCAGGTAATGTTCCTTCATTATCATGAACACACAGTACAGTACTTTATAAGTATTTCCTCCTGTTGGAGTAACGTTTGAAAAGAACTACAGTGACCAGTTGTTTTAGGAAATTACTGAGCCTTTTTTAAAAATGATATATTTGTGAGCCATTTATAAAGATTTACCTCTTAATGACAATGAGAGAAATCTTGAATACTGCCAGTCTAATCCTTTAAAACTACTGACACCCAGTATAAAATTAAGGCATGTTTATTATTTAAGGCATGCTGAGTTTTACTAATCATGAGGAGGGATTTGATCTTGATGTTTAAAAGGTGGAAGAGTGCACCTTCAAAAAAAAAAATCCTTAGACACAACCCTTGCAGAAATCTTGCAAACTTAAAATGTCTCAGTGATGCAACATTTAATTGTGCTACAAGTTAGCAAGTGGCTCAAATAACACATTTGTGAGACTGTGGTCTGAGTCTCACAAGGTCACAGCCTGTGAACAAGCTTGTTGTATTGTTATGTGTTGTATTGTTTTTTTAGCATGCACGTGCACGTATCGATATGCTTCTGTGCACGTGTGGCTGTGCTTGTGTGGCCTGGGAATGGAGTTACAAACAGAGTAACGCAATAAAGCAGAGCCATTTCTTGTTACTCCCCGTATAACCCTGCAGACACACTTAATCTTCCACTTTGTCTGGTCCTTCCCACGGGGCTTGTTTTCACACTAATGTGTGATTCAGATCAGCTTTCAGGTAGCACAGCCTGTTGGACAAGACTGCAGGTGAAAGATGAGACCTTTCACTCATTACTTTCAATACAGTGCGATTCACACATCCACAGACATATGCATGCACGCGCACACACACACATGCACTCACATACACACACATACACACCCATTAATAATGGGTGGGGAGTGGAAAAGGTAATGATGTCAGTAATTATATCAACTTACATAGATACAAAACTGAGAAGTTTTAATTATTTTTTCATAATTCCCGAGCAGAACAGCCAGCAAGGCCATTTTTTTCGCTATCACTATGACTGAGGGTTCATAATGAATCCTCGTTGACAATTTATTCCCGAAGCTACCCAGTACAACCACAGTCTGATCTGCTGGCCAGTGAGCTGGAAGTTCAGCCTTGCTAGGCAGGCCTTGCTCAAAGGCATATCAGTAAGGATAAATCACTTTCCCCGGTCACAGGATCAAACAAGCAACCTTCTGATCACAAGCCAGCTGTGACTTAGGGTGCTTACTTTGGAGTGTTTCTTAATACACTCGCAGAGCACTTTCTTAGGAACACCTATGCACCTGATGTATGCCTGCTTATTCATAAAATTATTCAATCAGCCAATCATGTGGCAGCAGTGTAATGCATAACATCACGCAGATGCAGGTCATGAGCCTCACTTAATGCTCAGATCCAACATCACAGTAGGAAAAAATGTGATCTCAGTGACTTTGACTGTTGCATGATTGTTGGTGCATGACTGGCTGGTTTGAGTATTTCTGAAACTGCTGCTCTCCTTGGATTTTCAAACACAACAGTCTCTAAAGTTTACCCACAATGGTGCGAAAAAACAAAAAAACATCCAGTGAGCGGCAGTTCTGCAGATGGAAACTTCTTGTTGATGAGAGAGGTCAGAGGAGAATGGCCAGACTGGTTGGAGCTGAGAGAAAGGTTACAGCAACTCAGATAATCAGTCTTTACAAATTTGGTGAGAAGAAAAGAGTCTCAGAATGCACAGCACGTCCAACCTTGAGGCGGATGCACTACAACAGCAGAAGACCACGTCGGGTTCCACTCCTGGCAGCCAAGAACAGAAATCTGAGGCTGGGATGGGCATAGGATCACCAAAACTGGACAGTTGAAGACTGGAAAAACTTAGTCTGATCTGATGAATCTGGATTTCTGCTGAGGTACAAAGATAGTATTGTCAGAATTTGCCCTCAACAGCATCGACCCAACCTGGCTTGTGTTAGCAGTCCAGGCTGCTGGTGAGGGTGTAGTGGTGTGAGGAATGTTTTCTTGACACACTTTGGGCCTTTTAATACCAGTCAGACATGGTTTGAATGCCACAGCCTATCTGAGTATTATTGCTGACCATGTGCATCTCTTTATGGCCACAATTTTCCATCTTCTAATGGATACTTCCAGCATGATAATGCACCAAGTCACAAAGCAAAAGTCATCTCAAACTGGTTTCATGAACATGACAATGAGCTCATTGTACATTAATGACTTTCCCAGTCACCAGATCTGAATCTAATAGAACACCTTTGGGATGAAATGATGTGACACAGTCATGTCAACAATGACCAGAATCTCAAAGGAATGTTTCCAACATATTGTGGAATCCATGCAAGAAAGAACTGAGTCTGTTTTGAAAGCAAAGGGAGATCCTACGCAGTATTAGTATGGTCTTCCGAATCAGTTAGTGTATATTATTTACTGTATAATGTGGGTATTGTTCTAATAAAACAAAGGCACTGATAATGAGTTTTAGTTTTAGTACCAGTATGGACTGTCTGTGTGTTATGGATACATTTAAAATGAAAGAAAAAAAAAGACTGAGCATAAACTGATGTCTGTTTGTCTCTTGCACAGATTATGAATACAGTCCTTCTCAGGCCTGCAAACTCAAGTGATATAACAAAGGTGACAGTTCCAAATCCAAACCTCTGTCGGGGTGTCTGGGGATAGAACACAACATTTACAATGTCATCGTGTAAATTAAACATTCTGATTTACTCTGAGATTGAAATAGAGGGAAAAATAGGTTTTTCATTTTTTTTATATTAAAGCAGCTGTGGGTTCCATGTAAAAACTCAAAAGAATATGATATTTGCACAATCCCTGCCAACACATCCCCCATGACTTCAAGTGATTGTTGTTGCTGTGGTCATGGCGGAGAGTTGCATCATTTGACATATCAATGACAGACAAAATACGCGAGGATATTGTAGCTGGGAATGCTGTTCTAGGGAGCCAATCTGATAAATATTTATGTTTTTCTGGAGAATTGATGGGCTTTGAGATACCAGCAGTTTGTAGGATTTTCAATAATAAACTAAATGTGCAGGTTTTTGGCGTGTGTCATATGCCACCACCTACAACAGCTTGATTTGTGAATTGCTAATGTCTCATAGAAGATGAATAGTGGAGAACTTTGCTTTTGTTTTTACCCAACAAAGCTGTTGCTTGGCCAAACAAAGCTCACATTAGCTCATTTGATCATTAAATTGATTTGGAAAAGGTAACATTAATAACACATAGTGTTAGTTCAGGCAGAGCAATGAAGTTGCCTTTGTATATGCTGATTGGCATCAGCTATTTACTGTATGCTTAATGTATGTGTATGATTGGTTCCTTCACAGCTGCGTGGTTAGCAATGTCCAATCATATTCATACAATTGCATAGCACAGCAGTCTATAACCTGGTGATATCACTCTTATGTTGTTAATTTAACTTAGATTAAGAACACGTACTGAACATAAGATTTATGTTCATGTATGTTTATAAAAAGAGGATTAGTTCTCTCAGAATCCTAATTGCTGCTCAGATTCATTGAGAGCTTTTATATATTTATATATATATGTATATATATATATATATATATATATATATATATATATATATATATAAAATGCATGGATTACTAGTATCCATATCGGTAGTCAAACAGGCTCCTTATTCAGGTACAGGAGGGTCTCTAATTTGTCCAGACTTAGCACAGAGAGAGATTACAAGACACATGCAATGGGTTTCAAAATTACCTGAAATATTTTGAACTGAACAAATGATAACAAGTGTGAACTTCCGATTCAAAAACAGATGTGGACCAAATCATATGCATGGAGGACCAGCCGGAGAGGGGATCAGAAAAATGTAGAGGTTTTCCATCTTGAAGGAGGATTATTATCAGACTGTAGAAGAGCATCATGTTAAGGTAGAAAAACTACAACAGCAGCACATGGAAATGGCCAATGCGCTTGCAGCCCCATTTCATGAATAAAAAAGACAAATTTCAGTGGTTTGGTGATCTGTAACAAAATTCTTTGTGCTGGAATAAGTACTTTTAAGTAGTTTTGCATTAGGTTGCTCTTGAAATTTATAAACAGAGTTTTTCAGGGATAGATGATAGAATGTATAGCTGTGTAAAGAGGTACCCTTACCGCCTGTCCACTCTGATTTGCAGTGGTGGGAGGCCTTATCTTTTCACTTCCTGCATTATCATCATCATCTTCAGCTTTCAATGACTCACATCGTCCGCACACTCCTCATAGTGTGTCTCATATTGTATGCCACACAACATACAGAAATGTAATAATGGGGTTAAGGCATGCATCACAGTTCTTTGGCAGACAGCCTGACTACCCTTGGAGGAGCCAAACAGTTCTTCAGAAGTTGTTGTTGCATAACTAACACAGCCACTGTAGTGTTTTTCTTTAGCAATTGTGGCCAAGGTGCTTCTGTAGAGATGAGAGGTGGCACATCCACTCCTTTAAAAGTCTCTGTCCATCCCGGAAAAAATGTGGTTGACCTTTCGAAAAAAAAAAAGTAATGACATCATTATGGTTTTTGGCAGGGCATTCAATATTCACATCCCACGGACTGCAAAACCAAGAGTACAGATTTACAGTCATTTACAGATTTAAAGTGTGTGCTAATAATTTTAAACCCTTGCACATTTTGTATTAACTGGTAAATTAAAAAATAAGAAAACTCACTGAATTATTTTGAAATTTCAGTAACTCATCTGAATACAATGGCAATTTCTTAGCCTGTTACAAAGAAATTACCAATTACATATACACATTCATCCAGCCATAATGTTCAGGTACTTCATATTCAAGGTAATACTGTTGCAACCTCTGTTTATAGCCTCTTTTGCAGGCAGATAAAGGTAGGAATATTATGTAACATCCCATCAGAGCCAAATGTGTTGAGGCACTCTTGTATCGGTGCACATCCTCCAATCATCATGGAGATGATCACGTCACTGATTTCAGAAACCGGTGCATGATGTTCATAATGAATCCTAGTTGACAATTTATTATTTACCTGAAGCTACCCAGTACAACCACACACCTTGCCAGGCAGGCCTTGCTCAAGCGCATATCAGTAAGGATAAATCACTTTCCCCGGTCACAGGATCAAACAAGCAACCTTCTGATCACAAGCCAGCTTCTCTAACCTTGTGGGCCGCTACTTGTTTAAGGTAACAATAGAGGTCACAGTAACATGGTTTGATTCAAGTTAATTATTCAGTGCAACCAGTAATTTAAAACTACCAGATTGAGTTACTAAAGTTTAAGTTTTACATACATGAAGAGTTTTGTCCTATCCAATGGAGAAGAATGAAACAGTTAATTGCATTGAACAGCAAGTTGCTGGACCGACTGGTAGTGTGGGTGGGTGGTTTCTTAGGCTAAAAACTCAGTAGAGCTAGAGAGTTAGGCCATACTCCATCAACAGAATGGTTTACAAGCTCTTGTTCCTAAAATAAAAACTGAAATTAAGAAATTAATCATTTATCAGATGGTGGGATTAACTTGTTTAGTCCAGTGTGATCTCCAATCACTGGAGATGGTATGTTTGTCTCTGTCCTAATTTGTAATGTTATAAATAAACAGCTGAATTTAAAATTTAAAAAAAAATCTTGCTTCTAATGCATTTTGCTTCCAGTGCAGTTTCACATGATTCATGCACAGCTACACTCTTACTCTTATTGTTACGGAGTCCATCTAAAAGCCAGGTTCTCCCTCCCACTCATCACCTCATCAGTTTTCTGTTCCCTGCTGCAGGCTGTCTCTCCCTTCACATCACCCTTCTTTTCAACATTCTCTTTGAAGGCTTATATTGTTCTATGGATAGATTTACACCTACATTTTTGGCACTGATGTTGTAGATGATCACATTATTCTCGCGCCACAGTAAGACTGGCAGCAGTTGTATTGTAGTCGTATAGTAAGGAGCATATGGTGAGGAAAGTGGCAGTGACAGTCAAAAAGGTGAACATTATTACATGGACCTTAGTATAATAATCATTAACATACTCACAGAGGGAAGAAAAGAAATTCCACATTGTTTCAAACTTCTGTATGACGAACAAACACTGCGCACAATGGAGTGCTGCCCTCTGAATACTATCATCACAACATATTCTCCTTACTTGGTCTTTTCTTGCCGGAGTTGCCTCCTGAAAGGGAACAACACACTCGCACACACGCACACGCACACACACACACACACACACACACACACACACACACACACACACACACACACACAACACTCCGTAGCCCCTTACCCTCACCTTAACCATCACAACTGAATGCCAAACCCCAACCCTTACCCTAACCCTAACTTAAACTTATTTTTAACCTGAACTTTAAAACAGAGTCGTAACCCTCAAATACCTCTTTGAAGGAGGATTGGCCGAAATGTCTCCACTTTCCAACTCCCAAGGTCTAAAACTCAAACTAGCAAGTAAACACACACAAACAAACACGCACATCCTTTGATTTTGACCATTCTTGTTAAAATATAGGTCTTGTGAGTCCTTTATGGAGCCTCTGAAAGCTCATGGTGGGATTTTTTTCAAAACTACTTTTGCATCCCCTGTCAATATTTTTGTGTTACCCAGCAATACATTGTATATTCCCTCTAATCCACAGAGAAAGGCTGAGCTGTATTCGATATAGTACTATGTAATAAGTGTTAGGCCATTGTTGTGACCACAGTACAAGTGGGCACACTAAGCTATGGCTGCGCAGTCTGCATAATTGTAGCTAGATAGGTAACAAGCTGAGCTAGATAACCTGGTTCTGTACACTATGCTGACTGAGGCAGACTTGAGCTGTGATCATGACTATAACCATGGGAAAACATGACTTTGGCTGTTGCTGTCTCTATGAATTTTGCTGCAGCCATCATTGTGCTATAGTTTTTAAGGGGTGCAACATACATCCAGGGGTTGGCTGACCATTATATTGATGCTACTGTATTCTCCAACTCATAGTGGTAAACACATCTTTGACGTCTGATAGAAACACCGCGGGTTCACATCAGCTTAACAGTGCTTAACGAGACGCCGCATCCTTAGCCTCAGAGATCCCACCACGGCAGCAGCCAGAGCAATAACCATATCCACCACCACAGCCTCAGCCGAGCAGCTGCAGCTGGTCGCAGCTGGTGGCTGCATGTCAGACCTCAGTCTTTAAAAGGAGAAATGAGAAATAAATGGGTTATGTAAAATGATACATGATCTTTCCTTTCTGTAGCGTCTGCAGAGTGTTTTCCTAAACTGGTGGTGTATCATAAGTGGACTGGACCAACACAGTAAGTGCTCCTGTGGATCAGAGGGAAAGCAAGAATATTGCTAGGGAACGCAGAGATTATTGCAAGCTAACATAGAAGTTCAGAAAAAATATTCCCACCATGACCTTTTGGAGGCACCAAAATCTCCCAAATTCATGGAAGTGCAGCATGGAATTGCTGCAGTATCATTTTAACTACCTTGTTGTGCACCATAGCCTAGGAAAATTATCAGTTTGTTTCATCATATAAGTTATATGTGTACAGTATATTTTGATGCATATGTGTATTTTTATAAAGATGCAATTACAAACTTAAACTTGAACATGCCTGAACAGGACAGTCCTCGATACTTTCATGATATGATTTTCAAGTATATATACAGTATTTATAGTTTTTAAAGATGTCCCCAGTCATCCATTATCAATAGCTGGGTTTTTTTTAAACGAATTGTAAAATGTATTGAGTTTGTCACCTATGCAGCCAACTTTACATGAAATTTATGAAATCTTTTGAACTCTTTTTCTTACCGTCCCTGCACTGCAACCCAGTGTGAAAGCCCTGTCCATGGAAACACAAGGAGGAAATTTTATACTAAAAAGAAGATATCCACTTGATTTGATTCATTCAGATTGCCGAAGCCTCATATTAGTGTCACATAAACATTGAAATATATTTGCATCGAACAAGGACAGGGGAATTTTGTCCTCCATCACTTACAATGAATCACATTTGCAAAGGATGTTTTAATGGGCAGTATGAACAGAAGGAATGATTAGGGCAAACACAACCATTTTAGATCGTCAGACAGGCAACTGACTACTGTTTTAAGACAGACTTGAAAAATTGTGGACCTGTCATTAAGATGTATGTAGTAGAAATTGTTTTAGGGATAAAGAAATTAAGGCTTCCAAGTCTCTGCTAACATCAAAGCCCTCCTTATCAATTAAAAAACAGCAATAACCAGAAACCTCAAAAAGAAGAGCCAGTTTATGACAGGAAATAAAGCAACTAGAATGAGAGGTTGGTGATGTCAGTGTTCCACCCTCTGTGTCTGTGAAACTGTTACCACTGTGAAACAAGGCTCTGACTCCTCCCTGCATGAAATTCAGCTGCAATTTCATGCTGTTGACTGTAAAGGCTGTCGCACACTCTGCTCTCTACAGTCAGATAGGGAACGTGAGGAAAGCACACAGCCAGTTTTGATGGAGAACTTTTCTGCAGCTCTGGGGCAGTGAGGCTCACAACTTCTATCGTGTTTTATGAAACCCCAGCTGTTAAAAGTCGCTTTGAGTGATGGATGAGAGGTTGCCATAGCAACACAGCCTGTCTTTTTGCAGAGTAGTAGGATGCACTCTCACCCAAAACAGCCTCCTCACCTAATGCTCTAGGAATAGTTCAGCCTGTGTAAAGATGTTGAGCACACACAGGTGAAGACTCAAACACACTGCAATGTTCCATAAATAATGTGTACAGCCTCAGTCTGACTGCTCTCTTATTTTTAACACTGCACACATAGGACAGATGGACTACAAACATTCAATGGACAGGGACCAATTTGACACACTGTATTGAGTGGGTAAGCTCTTTATTATTTTTTAGTTTAATATTGCACAGGATCATCATATCACAAACCGCATTATACCTGTGTTTGGTCAGGTTGCACTATGAGCATCATGTCACTGCCTCACAGCTCTTCATATTAAAAAAATCTGCATCGAACTAAACAGTTGGGAACTAAATGTGCACTGAAAAATGCACTGGCTGCCAAACTGTATGGTACATGATCACACTATATAGTGGAAAAAACGGATGTACTTAATTTTCTACTTCAAAATATCCAGTTTTCTTCCTTTCTGTCCCACTGTTTGTAGAGGTCAGATTAGACAGTGGTGAAAGTGAAGTGAGTGACACGTCGGTAGTCCTCACCAGGATGCAGGAGACAGTCTGGAAATGAAGCCTGAAGAGAGAGACACACCCACACCCAATCACACACCCACACACACAGAGACAGAGAGAGAGAGAGAGAGAGAGAGAGAGAGAGAGAGAGAGAGAGAGAGAGAGAGAGAAAAATATTTTTTTTGTTGGTATCTGTGTTCACAGCTACAAAGAGAGTTGTGGAACACTTGCTAGGTTGAGAAATACTAAACCAGTGTCTTAATGTTGCGGTCTGAACGTTATATGGAGTTCACTGAAATATAGACGGGGTTTTGTAAGACTGACACACTGGTAAGAGGCATGGGGAAAACATTCAATAATTTTTTTTGTGAAAACTTAAACAGATAAGCATTACATAAAACTATACTGAATGGGGTGGTCCCTATTGCTCAGTACCATTGCTAACAAAATGCTGTCTGTTCTAAGCATGTGAATTACAGTTACATCTCTCTCTCTGACTCAGTTGACAGGTAAACACGAACAATATGAGTATGACAATTATGAGTAAAGTTACATTTACACAGAAAATTGCAATTTAAAACCTTCTTAATAATATCATAAAACAACTAATAGTTGGTTTTAACAGCAAATCAATCCATACAACAGTTTTGTATGACTTTCTCTCCATCATCATCATCATACCTGGTTGACAGCATCAGGCCAATTCTGTGTCTCCAGGCAGAAGGAGCTGTGCTTCCCATACCTAGCCCCACCCTTTCCAGTCATAGAGCCATCCAGGAAGTTGGCAGTGTAAAATTGGACTCCTGGTTGGCTGGTGAAAACCTCCAGGACACGCCCACTGGCTGGGTGACAAACTCTGAGATGAAGAAAGAAGTTTTAATTAAAGACAAAGGCATATGTTTTGTTCTGTGTAACTGTGTGTGTGTGAGAAAATTCAGCAAACCTGGCAGCATGTCTCTCTGTGCAGGCGTCTCGGGGTGATGACAGACAGAAGTTGTGGTCAAACCCCGGGCCTGGAACTTCTTTCAACCGAGGGCCAATTAGAACAGGCTTTCTGAGGTCAAAGGGTGTGCCCTCCACTGCTCTGATCTCTCCTGTGGAAACATTAGGTTATTAGAGGTTATTGGTAGAAGGAATGTGCACAGACTCCTTAATGGAGTCTGTTTAGGGGACAGTTTAGGGGAAATCTTCCGGAAGACAGATCTGGCGTTCAGAATTCAAATGCAGAATAATAATTCTTTCAGAAACACGGCCCTAAAGAAATCTGATGCGGCATGTAATTGTCACAGCAAGTAAATGAAAGCACAAACTGTTAACTGATGTCAACTGATGTCAGAAAAATAATGAGAACACTAATATCCTACCCTATCCTTCTAGAAAGAAAACAAGCGAGTTAGAGCATGTTAGATACAAGTTCCATCTCAAAATTTCTCTTCCAGCCTTAACTTTATCTTCAAATAGAAATCACACATTAATCATGCCCATTGTCTACTTCACACCTGCTTTGATTGGCTGATTGTCACTCTATAATGTGCAGCATACTGGGGAGGACATGTATTAAAGTGTTCTAAATTTCCGACAGATTATTGGTCTGTGCTTTTCTTCAGTGGTTGTACATATCAAATGATATTAGCTGAACACTATCTAACACCCATTTATAACTTAACTGAACACTCCTTTTATCTTGAGGTCCATATCAGAAGTCTTATCTTACCAATGAACGCCACTTGCCTGAGTCCTAAATATTTCACTTTAGAGTTCATCATGTGTTTGCACAGTCTTTTCATTTGTGATTTTCCTCTTCAGTATTTCTTGGGTGGACCGCAACAGTAGGGCCAGCCCTATAAACGCGAATGTCCGTGACAGAGTGAGTGACTGAGTGACTGATTGAGTGACTGAGTGCCTGACCACTGGGTCAGCCGAATGCCACGTGACTGAGTGCTGACATTACACCATTGGCCGAATGTTGGAATTTCCCTACTGGTCACTGGTCTTTCAAAATGCCTTGGCGCAAATGGTTTCTATTGCGTCATCAGGGGTCGTTTACAGACAATGTTGCCGAGTTTTCTTCGCAAAAGCACCTAGCAACAAATCTAGTGACATTTTAGACAAACCTTAGCAGCTGTCCTTGGAGGAGATTCATCAGTCTTACCCTGCGAGCGCAAGGTCGAGCTTTCCCTCTTTAGGCACAGGTCTGTATGCGTCTCATTCAATTAACCGCACAGCAGCTGCATAGACGTGAATAAGCTTCTTACTTTCTCTCTAAGTGATCATTTTACAAGTATATATAGAAAAAGCCATAGCACTGCCATTGTCTTTAACTTATGTGTACGGTGATTTTGTCAGCCAACATAGTGGTTATAAAATCAAGATTTTAGTAATCCAGAGCAGCAGCTTGGAAATGGCTTAGAAGTGACTGCTGATTAATGTGTAGTCTTAATGTTATCTGACAACAGAAGCAGAACATATGTAAATAAGAATAGCTTTATTGGGAATTTGGAATTGTATTAAAATACTGTATATGTGAGCACAAACAGCAGGAGAGAAGCAAACAGAGCGGTCCAGCGACATACTAGGTTTTTGACCTAGTCAAGTTCCTAACATATGACAATGAGGCACTGACATGAGCTCCATAGGATTTTATTACATTTTTAGAGGCATTTCTTTGTTTGATTATTATTGTATTTGATAGGGTCAGTGAAGACAGACAGGATATGTGGGGAAAGAAAGTAGGGGAATGACATGTAGCAAATGGTCTGGCTGGGAGTCAAACCGTGGGCTCACTGCTCACAGCACTTACGCCTATGTGGTATGCGCCCCAATCACTTGGATATCAGGTCACCCCTTAGAGGTGTTTCTAACACTACACAGATTTAAAACATGCTCTCTTCGTGTTTTGATCAATGAGGCCACAAGTTAGGGATCAGGAGCAGCCTCAGCACTAAAAAAACGTTTTTTTGCGTGGGTGTCGTCTAGGTAATTAAGCATTCTAATTCAGAGCAGAGCTGTTATCATTAAGTGAAGTTCAGAAGACATTCTCTGAACTTCACTACCTCACAACCCTCACTTAGCAGCTCACATCATTGTTTTGGAAAAGCTCTGTTCATACCAAACACACTGAAACACCACACCAGTGTTTTCAGATTTATAACGCTTTGGAGAAGCTCGTTTGTGAGGGAGCAAAACACTGTTTTGGTCTGAACAGAGGGCTGAAATGGAAAGAAAAAATACAGATTTTCCTGTAAATATAATCGGCTTCGAGTGGAAATACTCTGGGACAATACTGTCCCACCTCTCACCCTAAAACTATCCTCCTGTTCTGGATTTAACAGACATAAAGCACTTGCTGCGGAAATAGGCAGGATCAGCTAGTCAAGTATTGAGTACGGTCCACTAATTTTAAAAGTGCATGACACAATTTATTACATATTTTTAAGTCATGTTCTAATTCAGCCATTGGATTTCCATTGTAACACAGATTGTGTGATATAAATAGTCATTAGCTCCTCTGTCTCCAGGGGAACCCAAGGATAATTGCAGAGTAATGAGAATGTTTGTCTGACAGAGCCTGAAGAAACACACTCCCACACAAAAGTACGTGCTGTTCATGCTTCCACACTTCTGTATTAACAGTGGCATGATAGCAAACATACACAATAATTAAAGTTTATACTGTGCAAAGGACAGAATAAAGGTGGATTCAACATTCACACAAAGAAAATGTGGACTAAACAGTTATTTAAAACTGCAACAAAGACAACAGGCTCTCAGATGATTACACACAGGCAGAAGCAGACGCAGAGCCAGGAGGCTACAGCACAGAGGTAGGTAGAAAAGAGCAACTCTTTAAAGAGTTTAAAGACAAAAGATTTCTGTTGGAGGAAAAAAGTAGAGAAGAATCTTAATTTCTATAAAAACTGACTACTTCCTCATTTTTTTCCCAGTAGGTTTGTACTGCACTGTGTATTTGAAAAAAGAGAAATCAAAAATAGTTGTATTGTGCTTTGAGAAAGTACTGAAAAGAGCATTTCAGCCAATTGTAACTGGTCACCAGCTGCTAACTGTACAATTCACCAATGAAGTTCTTGCTGTAAAGCTGGTGACCAGCGATTGTATCACCGAAAGTTTTTTTTTTTTTTAGAACAGTATTTGATGAAGTATTTCATCGTTTTCATGAGTTGATATTAACACATTCTGATTAACTTTGTGGAGGCTGAATAACTGTATGTTGTCCTCACTTCCCTCTGCATCATATCCTGCCACCAATTTGTCCTTGTTTGAATGTACTAATGTAAGTGAGTTTCTTTATTTACCTTCTGTACATTTTTTTTTTTGGATCACCTAGCAATCAGTGTAGACATATAATACTGCATGCACTACAGCATTAAAACGATCAGTTCACAAAAAAATCAGTTAACTATTCATCTGGAATGTACCCTACTCCAGCTATACCCAGAACAGACTTGGAAAAGTCTCTGTCGCTGCTATTTTTATGCTGCAAAATGCTTAAAGCGGGTGTGAGATCCAGCTCTATGAAAGGCACAGTGGATATACATGTGACAAATGCCTCTTATATGAAAAGGCAAATATCACGTCTTTCATCTAAAGGAGGATGACACAGACTGTCATCTATCAGAATGGAATTTCTTACCAGTTTTACTGAATATGCTGTTGCACAGGCTAAAAGATCCATGGAAATGATGTTACAGACATACAGCCAAACCAGTTCTGCAAATTGGTGTGTGGCGGCCCATGTCCAGCCGGGGCGCTCTCTGATCCGATGTCTCTGGAAGCAACAGTTCCCTGGCTTCCCTCTACTTCTGTAGCCCATGCCCCTTATCCTACAGCTGGCGTAGTGAACTTCTCCTTGGTTAAGGCGGTGGCAAGAGACACTGCCCTGTACAACTCCTTTGTCTGCTGACCACTGGCCCTGGTTCGGAACAGAAATCGAGACAGTTGGTCTTCCCATCAGTGTGCCTCAGAGATGTAACTGAGTAACAGGTTTCCTGTCCTGGATGAACTTGGCAGCTCCATCGCCTCACCTCTGGAGCTCTCTCTTGAACATTCACTAGGTACGCCAACCAGACAGGCTGGTAATCCAGTCCATCCTCGCCCATGTTCAAGGCGTTCACCTGACAAAATCTCTGGGAAACGCCCCCCTGCTTTTCAGCTGCCTTCTCTTTCCACCTTGATTATAGGGGACTCCATCGTCAGAGACCTTAAGGAAAGATTGGCAAAAACCTATTGCTTCCAGGATGCAAAAGTTCGCGATATAACGGATAAATATTCTTAAAACTCATCCTCATGCATAAGCTGTTATTATACATTACGGTACAAACTACATTCGCGTTCAGCAGTCAGAGCTACTGAAGCAGGACAACTGTAATTTGTTTAATGCTGTTAAACAGTCCAAACAGGCCTGTTCTAATCTTCGGTTCACTCTCCACGATTAACTGGGGCATGGGGTGTTTTTCCCAATTGCTGAGTTTAAACACCTGGTTGCCATTGTGAACGACCTTCTTCAACCAGTTCCTGCTTGAAGAACCGAGAAGAAAACTGGCGGCCCTGGTCTGAGACCACATCCTGTAGAAGGCCATGCAAACGGAAAACTTGAGAGAGCATGACGTCCGCCGTCTCTTTGACAGAGGGGCATTTGGACAGAAGAAAAAATTGTCCCGTCTTGGAGAAAAGGTCCATAGTAGTGCGAATAACAGTGTTAAATTTGGAGGGTGGCAATCAAAGTCGAGGGAGATGTGGGACCAGGGACACCATGGCACTGGAAAAGGGTGGAGCAACCCAGCGGACATAAACAGGACAGACAGAAATAAACTTCCCATTGTCCTCCTCCAGAGAGGGCCATCAGAAAAGCTGCCTGAGGAGACTAACATGTCTGAAGCACCCCCAGATGGCAACTGAGGTTGCCCATCCGTCCACAGAACATTATCCCAGAAGGTTTGTGGCTCATCTATGAAAGTTTTTGCAAACATTAATCTAGCCTTTTTGTGCCTTTCTTTCAATAGTGGTGTCCTCCTTGGCCTTCGCCCATGGAGCCCTATTTGGTTTAGTGTGTGACATATGGTACATGCTGAAACCACCACTCCAGATTGCTCCAGGTCAGCCAGAAGCTCTTTAGATGTCTTGCGTGGTGATTTTTCTACAATCTGCATCTACCTTCTCAGACTTCTCTAACTGAGTTTCTTCTTAGCACCATGTCCTGTAAGCGTCATAACAGTTTTATGACTGTGAAACGTCTTGATGACATTACAAACTGTTGAAACAGGGATTTCACGATCTTTGGCAATTGCCTTGTAGCCACTGGGATTTTTATGTATTTTGATAAAAGACTCTGAGACAGCGCTCGTCTTCACCATTTTTAAAAAAAACTATAAACAATCAATTTTTTATGCAGTAAAACCATCATTCATTGGTTAATTCGGGTCATGTGAACACTGAAAATTAAGCACAGGTGAGTCTTTTTATTTTGTTTGAGGAACCAATTCATTCAATTAATCAAAAGGGTGCAATTACTTGAGTCAAGCCTACATTTTATGTTTGTATTTTTTATGTCACTATTTGAAAGCATTTTCTTGTTGTTCAGTAACTTTTGACCTTTTATTAAATATTCTGATTATACAAAATTTTTTCATTTGCATTTATTTCTGAAGATATCCTCAATTCTGTACTCTTCTCTCTCCCATAGTTTTGTTCTTTCTTGTCTCTCTCCTCTCTCCTCCTGACGCTTTCTGGAGGTATTTCTGCCCCTGGTGCTGCAGAGTCTGGATCTGTGACTGCAAACCACATACTGCCCCCATGATCCTGCTCAACACCCACTGCCTCAATTATTATGATTATCATTACTATTATTATACTCAATGTTATTAGTATTAGTATAATTATTCTAACAATAGTTGTATTCCTATTATTATAATTATTAGTTTTATTATTAGTCTCATTATTGTTATACATCTTTATGTTATACCTGTACTGTGCTATGCCCCCCCCCCCCTTTCTATCTCAACCTGGTCAGACGGCCGCCCAACATGAGCCGGGTTCTGTTCAAGGTTTCTACCTGTTAAAAGGGAGTTTTTCCTTGCTGCTGTCGCCAAGTCCTTGTTCATGGGGGAAAGGTTGGGTCTCTGTAAATATAACTATAAAGAGTACGGTCTAGACCTGCTCTATATGAAAAGTGCCCTGAGATAACCCTGAGACAATAAGGTTTCTACCTGTTAAAAGGGAGTTTTTCCTTGCTGCTGTCGCCAAGTCCTTGCTCATGGGGGAAAGGTTGGGTCTCTGTAAATATAACTATAAAGAGTACGGTCTAGACCTGCTCTATATGAAAAGTGCCCTGAGATAACCTCTGTTATGATTTGGCCCTATGTAAATAAAATTTAATTGAACTGAATTGAATTAAAATTCAGGGGTGCCAATAATTACAACCAGGACTGTAAATAAATCACTTCCCATGGCTGGGTTTCTGTGTCATTTTGTTGAGAGAGAACATGTGTGATGTAAATGTTGTACCTGTAGGAATCGATGTGTCATCCACAGGCAGGTAGGACTGAGCACTGATGGACACTTGATGGTTATAGATATCTGCTGCACCCTGCAAAAACAGTCATACACACAGACACATTTGTACTTTTTTGTACATTTGTTGCTCATTCCCCAATACCCTCTCTTTATTTCACCAGTTCACAGCCATTTCCCTCTGCCAGATTGTCATCTGTCTCTCATGCTTCAGATTTTCCATCTTCCTGTTGCCTGGTTTTGTACTTTTGCCTGCCTGTTTCCCTGTAAGTCTCGGTCTATATTGATTGCTGGACTGCAATAGGGGAACAACTTAGTGCTTTTGTCACTATTAACTGACTTTTCACACCCCTTTAACTACTTTTCTTCATAAAAGCACATAGCAACAAATCTAGCGACTATTGGGTAAACGTTAGCTCCTTCCATAGAAGAGAGTGACCATTATTACCGCACAAGCACAAGGTCGGGCTTTCCCTCCCCAGAAACACCTCTATGCGTCTCATTCAATTGACCGCACGGCAGCTGCACAGAACTGAATGAGTTTCTAACTCTAAGTAAATATAACTTTGACCTAGTCTTTTGTCTAGTAAATGCACTTCACTGCACTGCCGGCCTGTATCTGCATTTTGGACCTCCATCCTGTGGTCACTACTCCAAACCGTTACATCTTTTCAACTTCTTATTACAATGAAAGATATTCATGAACCTGAGAGGATGAATTTCACTGGTTTTGGTGACCACCTGACCTTAACTCTAGCGCAACCATCATGGCAAAATTTCCATTTGTCCACAACAAAGTATCAAAATCTAATGAGTGGATTACTTTAAAACTTACTGATCACTCTCAGTTATTTAATTGTGAATACCAGTGATGGAATGTTCAAAATTAATTTTCAGACACAAAAAGTTTACCCCTATCTAATTTAATATCATTTTAAAAAATTATTTTAGGTTTCTTTATCAGTCAGCAAATGGATGCTGTTGCTAACGATTTAGCAATTCATTTGGAGAGTTTAGGCTGCATTCGGCGATGTAAATAAAAATGAATCATGCACAGGCCAAACACTGTGCACAGACCCACGGAAGGTCAGATATGATTCAGCCCTGGGCTCTGTCTAAGAACAGCCAACTATTTTAAAAAACTGCATCGTTAATTCAGCTTTATAGAACTTGATATTGGCAATTTTACCTAGTCCCTTTGCACCTTGAAAAGGGTATAGGGACAGTTCTATTTTTTGTATATATACATGAGGAACGCCATATTAAGTACTGTGTTATGCAAACCACACAGATGTGTAGTAGAGTTAGGTCTTGCAGAAGAGGTAAAAAACGACGTTTCAGTTTCCAGGTGAAGGTTTATGACTGAAACATTGGTTTGGCTACAAACCAATGTTTGTAGCCAATGTTTGTAGTAAATTCCTGTACACCGTACAGGAATTTACTAACCTCTTTTGGAGGATTGATAAAGTTATTTAAAAATAACATTTCAATTAAATGTGAATTTCTCAATTGTCTAATGTGTGTTTCGATAGCTGAATATAAATGTAGTTTACTCTTTTCTCTCAGTTTATCAAACTGAGAGAAGAAAAGCATCATCCTCTGACTGACTGCCTTACAGCTATAATTAAAATGCAGTTCCAGGGATGTTTGATAAATTACATGGGTTCTTTATAATACAGGAATGTGTCCTCATGTAATGAGGGACTCTTTTATGTGTTTTAATAGGTTTTGTTGTTCTATTACATTATCAGGCTTGACTTCACCGATAACCATGACACCAGATAACAGGGGATGTTGGCTTTAAAAGGTCCTCATACCAACTCTGAACTAGGACAGCCTGGTTTCCAGTAACACCTCACTACTGGAATGAGCTGCAATACAAGCTGAAGTTAGAGACACTCATCAAGCTTTACTGGCTTATATTTCTAATAACATTTGTGATTGTTTTAAATAGTCTGTGTGTGTGATGGTTGTTTTGAATGAGTATATTTTCTTGTTGTGATCTTGTGTTTATGTAATTTTTTCTCAGTGAGACTTCTTTATTTTCTTGACTGACTCGATGACTCACTCACTCACGCACACACCTTAACTAACTAAACCAACCTCATCTCTCCTGTGTATTCTCTCTCCCTACTTTAGTGTTGCCTCTCTAAAGCTCAAATCTCCATCATTCTACATTAAAGATGATCACAATTAATGGTGAATTGAAACAGTGGACCTCTTTCATATTTCCTCTCTCCTCCTATATTTCTTCCACCTTTCCTACAACAAATACGGCATTGACATATTGGATGATCATAAAGCTGATCATGTGTCCTTACCTGTCCAGCCAGGTTGAAGTATGAGTGGTTGGTGAGGTTGATGGGGGTGGTTTTGGTAGACACGGCTTGGTAGTCAGCAGTTAGTGTTTCCCCCTGAATACACAACTCAGATCTTACTGAACTCACACCTGCAAGCCATTTATTTATATGCAAAATGAAATGTCAAGGCTGTAAAACTGTGGAAATGGTTGTTTTTAAGTCTGACAGTTTTCTAAATTCAGTGGAACAACTAAACAATTGACAATCAACTCAGTATGGCATTTTGCAATGTACAAAACAGATTTTCTCAGTGAAAAAAAGACATCCTCTTCCTAGGTTTGTGACACATACTTTACTCAACATTTACCAAATCTGGGACCCTTTTAATCTCAGGATGTTTAGTTTTGCCAAAAGTTGTCTGGTTTCCTTAACTGAAAATGAAATGGAAGATTCATGAGCCAAAACTCTTCAGCCAGATCAGCCCAGCCAAAAACAAACCTCAGCTGATAAACAGAAAAATGTCTGGAATGCTTCAACGGAGATCAGCTACAGAGCTGTAAAGTAAACCAGGTGTGTTTACCTGTAGCGTGTAGGAGACAGAGACCTGAACCTTTCCAGGATAACCCTGGTCCCCATCTGGACTGGTAAGACTCAGCTGTACACCACCTTCCACTGCTGAGGCATGCCAGATAGCCTGACAAACACATATATAGAGTATTATGCAATATACACTGTTGTGGAGTGATGGTGTGGACAAATCACCTGCATATATTCACTGGATATGCAGGTATAACTCAATTTTATTAATGTATAAATATGAGGCTTCATCAGTCTGACTTATAGTAATCAAGCAGATATCTTCCAAAATTCTGGGCTTTTTAGACCCAACTTTCCTCCTTCTGTATCCCAGTACAATTTTTCTTTGCTGAGCTACAGTGGCGGGAATGTAACGCAAAGAGTGATTTTTTTTTTTTAAAAAGGACTGTGACTAGGTAAGGAATGGAACTTTGGATAGAGGACTCCAGATATGGTCCCCCATCATAAAATTTTGTACGGACATTCATGTTCCCCTCAGGATGAATCCTACTGACTTTACTGAGTCCTAACATCTCTTCTACGCCCACCAGCAGGTGAAAATTTTCTCATACCTGGTAAATATCTCAGCACTGGCTGGACTGGCACAAAATTTCACACAGACATTCATGGTTCCTAGATGATGAATCCTTAGGATTCTAATGATATTTTCCTCTAATGCCACCATGAGGTTGACATTTGAGGTTTTAAGCTAAACATCTTGTGTTGGATGGATTGCCATGACATTTGGTAGTAACAACAGAGAGCTGCTAACATGGCGGACTTGAAAATATTTAATAAACGATTTGATGATTAGGAGGCTAAATCTGATTTTTAAAATAAGTTATAGGGAGCCAATCTTTTTTCATGAATTTAGGAAAATTTCTTCTCAAAGTAGATCAGAGACCCAGCAGAATGTCTGTGATGTCTGTGTGCTGTGGTTAGGGTTTACAAACCCTCATTTACCTGCAAATGGGAAGTGAAACTTATGTGAAAGAGGGAAAACAAATGGTATTTTTCCACTCAAGTTCTCCAGAAATTGTTAGAAGCTTTCTATAAACTCATTCAATTTGCTGAAACACAAACACATTCACTTAGACCTACCTTATTGAACCCTCGCAGCCCCCCATGCAGTGCATTAGGACCATTGTTGATATCAAGTTGGTACTCTTTTCCCTCCACTAAAAAGCGTCCCCGTGCGATCCTGTTGGCCACACGGCCCACTACAGCTCCCAGGTACCGCTTATCTGACACATAACCTGACAACAAAACACAATACGGTTTACTCTTATTCACCTTCACCAAAATAATGCCCAGTTTAAATTCACCTCACGTACTCTCCCTCAGCTCTGGACGTATCTCCCACTATTGTTCTATCAAATGCAAGTTCAGTTAGTACTACTATGAGGACTATGTGGAGTGGAATTTATGTGATGTACAATGTTCCTTTATTCAAGTGTTGCCTAAAATGTTTTTACTTAAATTCAAACCACCAAGCAAACACTGTTGTTCTGGCATAACATAAGTTTAAACTAAACTATAAATGCACACTGAAGTGCTTGGAGCACAGTTGTACATGTATTGTATTAGAATTATTGTATACTGTACATACAACTGTTTAATGGCTGTAGTTCAACATGTTGTGCATGTGGCTTCCTTAATTCTGAAACTCTACTATCAGAAAACAAACCTATGTCAAACGTTTTATTTAGTTTTAATAGAGCAATATTATGTAAGTTATCTGAATGTGTTGAACAACACAGAATTTTTAAATGTATAAATAATAAATACAACAACCTGGGGTTGGACTGGTAGCCTCCAAAATATGTCATCTGACACTCATCACTCATCAACATTGATGAAACACTTAAACACTTACACTGTTTAAATTCCGAAAGCCACATGTATGGATCCCTTTAATACAAGTTACTTCATTTCAACATTGCACTTCTATGATCAGAGAATTCTACCCACCAAGCAAAATATTGCCACAGACTCTGTTTCGAATCCCTGGCCCAAGAAATCCAGTCTGCTGAAATACAGCGCTACAATCAATCAAAACAGTTATATTCCCTCCTACCTTCCAGGTCATCATAGCCCAAGACTATGTCCTCCATCTGACCATCCTTCCCTCGGCTGTACACAGACCTGATGATGGCACCCAGGGTGAGGACCTCCACCCGCACCTGGGAGGACTGGAGGACCCACAGGTCGACACTGCCCAGGCCGGACACCTCTCCCCACTGCTGATGGCTCACCTCAGTCATCTTGGACCTTCCAGCAACCACAACAGGGCAGTACAGAACAGGACATCACCTTTAAATCACGGTTAAAATGCTGTTCTATCTCTAAGATGTACAGTGGCTTTAGAAAGTATTCAGACCACCTCACTTTTTGCACGCATTATTGTGTTGTACATTTAATTTTAAATGATAAAATTGCTGTTTTTGTCAATCAATCTATACTCAATAACTCATAATGAAGTGAGAACGTTTTTAGATATTTGCAAATGTATTAATATTCAAAAACCAAAATCTCTTCCTTACAAAAGTATTCAGACCCTTAATTCAGTACTTTGTAGAAGCCCCTCTGGAAGCAATTACAGCTTTGAGTCCTATTGGGTAAGTTTCTGCAAGCTGGTCCACACCTGAATTTGGGCAGTTTATCCGATTCTCACTTGCAGATCCTCTCAAGCTCTGACAGATTGGATGGAAGTATGTCCCGAAGCCACTCCAGTGTTGTCTTGGCTGTATGCTTTGAGTCACTGTCATGCTGAAAGGTGAACCAAATACAGACAGGTTACCCTTTAACCCCAGTCTCAGAGAGGGTAACCTCTCTGTATTTGGCTGCATTCATCCTTCCTTCAGCTCTGACTAGTCTCCCTGTCGTTGCCACTGAAAAGCTACCCAATGGCATGATGCTGCACCACCATGCTTCACAATAGGGATGGTTATTAGCCAAGTGTTAAGCAGTGCTTGGTGTTCGCAGACATAGCGTATGGAGTTCTGCCCCTAGGGTTCAGTTTCTGTCTCATCAGATCAGAGAATCATTTCCCTTATACTCTCAGAGGCAGGTCTCGCATCTCGGCAGAGGACTTCTGAAGCTCTCTTAGCGTGACCGTTGGGTTCTTGGTCACTTCGCTTACCGAGGCCCTTTTGCCCGTTTACTCATTTTGGCTGAACCACCAACTTTAGGAAGAGTCCTGGAAGTTCCAAACTTCTTCCATTTCACAATTATTGAGGCCATTGTGCTCCTGTGAACAGTCAGAGCTTTAGAAATGGTCTTGTACCCTTGCCCTGATCTATGCCATGCCACAGGTTTATAACAGAGGTCTACAGAGAGTTCCTTGGCGTTCATGGCTTGGTTTTTGTCCTGACATGCAGTGTGAATTCTGGGACCATATATACATGCCTTTCTAAACTATGTCATATTAATTCATTTTGCCACAGGTGAACAGGTTCTAGACACTTCCCAAGGATAATTAAAGCCAACAGGATACACATGAGCACATGCCACAGCAAAGGGTCTGAATACTTTTGTAAATGAGAAATTTCCATTTTTGAGTTTTTTACAGTTTTTCACTCCGTCATTATGGGTTACTGAGTGTAAACTGATGGGCAAAAATGACAATTCCAGTCATTTACAATTAAATCTACAGCAGAATTTAATGTAAAGAAAATGAAGAGTTCTAAGTATTTTCTGAAGCCACTGTATATTTTAGACTCAAATATAAACTTCCTTTACTGATAGTTAAATTTCCTCCAATTTCAGGGTTAGTTCTGGCCCCGACTAATTACTCATAATTATAACGTACGACTTTGGACATTAGTGTAACTTCCTGACAGATATGGAGGCTAGATACAAGTGTTTGTGTATAGTTTCCCTTAGCATTCACAGTTTTTTATTTTATACTTACAATGTACAAGATTCTAAATAGTGAAAAATGCTTTTGGACCCAAAATATGTTTTCCCGTGCACATACACAGGAAGACACACACACACACACACACACACACACACACACACACACACACACACACACACACACACACACACACACACTGAGCTTATGGACAGCACAGTAAGTAAACTACCGGCTAACCGCTGTAACTGCACTACGTGACTGTTCACAACCCCAATGTCTTGACAGTACAGTCGGCGAGTACGACAAATGTATCGACAGCTAGCTGCAACTCCTGGGGTTTGTTCTGCTGTCTCTCACCTCGAAACGGTTTATCAAGTCATAAGACCTCGGACCTCGACGTGTTCGCGTCCGACTTCCTATGATGATGACGCGTTCAAGAAAAGCCGAAAGTTTCCCCCTCAGTATAGCCTGACAGGCAGGCAGCCAGCCAGGAAGCCTGACAGGCTGTAATCAGGATTGTGCAAATGCTAGTTTTTCCAGGCACCAAAAGTAAAGTCTAAAAATTAAATCTTAAATAAAATTGTTTAAATATCTTGATTATTTTATATTTATTAATTCAATCAACTGTTCAGTATTTTCTGTAAATTTTATATCCCATCATGAACATCTAGAGGCCTTCTCCACACTGCCAGGAATAATATTACAATGAGAAAATCATTCTATATTTACTGGCCTCGAAGTAGACACACATATATATTAAGAAAAAAACTACTGGGATCATTCACAACTGTGTGTGGTCTTTTTACTTGTGGGGTGTAAAATCCTCCCATGCAGCTTCCTAAACCCCCAAATTCCCAGAAAAAATACTGAGGACATGACTTCATTGTCATCCATGGTAGCGATGGCCATGTTTGAAAATCAATCACTCTTTCCCTGTTTCAGACATGGTTTCACCGAAATATGGCTAAATAGAATGATAAACACAGTACACCTGGAGATTATTTTATCCTGGGCAGAACAAACTCATTAGATGATTGTGTTTAAACCACCACCAAGGAAGAAATCATTGAGTTACTTTGAGTGAATGGTCATATTGATGTGTAGCTTAGTGGTTTTCCCTATTTAAAGGCAGCTGGCTGAGGCATTTTCAATTCTAATGAGAATTTCAAAGACAAGAAATTAATTTTAATCTGATTTGAGAATTGAAGAAAATACACTGTAGACACCATTTGGGGGAAGACGTTGCTTAACTTTATTCTGCTCTCTCTAGAACAAAGCTCTGACGATGTCAGAAATGCCCTCCTGGAAAAATATACAGATTTGTCCACAAATGGTAAATGATATCTAGTTATGTATACAGAATATATGTCAATATAGATATTACATGAAACATCACAGCAAAACTGTTGCCTTATGACCATTGACAGATTTTTCACTTTATGCTGTATAGAACACACATGCTCACCCTTTTCCTATGATTACTGAACTATAAATGCACACTAAAGTGATTAGGCCATTGTTGTATAGGTACTGTATCAGAATTATTGTATACTGTATGTACAAATGTTTAATGGCTGCAGCTCAACATGTTATGCGTGGCTTCTTCATATTGTGCTTCTATAGGATTCCTGTGTCAGATGGAAAACTTGCTTGTCTGCATTCTGTTTGCTGTATAACATAAAACAGGAAGTTTCCTTTAAAGTGGAGGTTCCTAGCCCCCACTCCCGCAGCCCACCACGGTTACACTGTATTCACATTATCCCTGAAAAACAGCTTTTGTGTGCAGCTCCTCCATTATTGTCTATGTAGTGTGTTTTTCTTCCCGGAGGCTGTACTGTGCAGCTGAGAGTTCATATATCTTGATTTTGACCCTGAGCTGCACTGACATTTGTGAGCGCAGCCAGTGGCTGAAGGCTACTGTTTGTGCTGTGATTAAAGATAGAAGTTTGATTGTCCTCTCTGGTTAAAAGTTTCAGGCGTGTTGGACCTCTGATGACACCCATCACTACTGGTCAGAAGTATGCTCTGTTGAGCCTGTAACCACAGCCAAACTGTTTATCATTAACCTAAGTGCATTTCTACGTCACTGCAACAAGACTAGCAATTAAACCACTGCTGTTATGTTACTCTTTGATAAGATGTGCCTGTGAATGTAACTATACAATAATGAATCACCATCACATTCAGACCAAAAGAAAAACATTTTCCGGCTAAAATGTTTGAGTCTCTGTAATGATCTAACTGCTGCAACACTGACATTGTGGCCTGTTGGTCTTTGCAAGTCATTTCACCTGCCCATCAGAAAAGATCATGGTTACAACATTTGCAAATAAGTAGAACCTAATGCTAAGTGTTTGCAAATTGCTTCTTGTAATCAGAGCACGCTCCCACAGACTCCTCCACTCTCCTCAATAATCCTGCATGTACAGCACAACAGCCAGGGCTTTCATGTTTCATGTAAACATGACCTCAGGTTAGACAACTTCCCTTGCATGTGATTTTAGGCATTAGTGGTTAATAGTGGTTCCATTTAACCAAGACTCTGACAGCATGATGGCAATGGCTTAATCAAGTCATTTTGTAAACTCTAATTATGATGTTTCACCACTAACCAAGCCATTTTTTGTGCCTAAACTCAACCAAGATGAGAAAACATTAAAGATGAATGGTTTTGTAACATTTATTTGGCAGAAACAGACAAACAATGTTGTCCTGCTGATAAGGTTTCAGACCGGAAAACACTTATATTGTTGCATAGTTTGGGGGGCATATTGGACTGGCTGGAATGCAGGAATTTTCTTCTGCCAGCAATGAACTGTTTAAAATTAAATGCTTTTCAGAGAGCTTACCCATCATGGTCAGTGAGGCTGCACCCCTTTTAGATTAACACAGTCAATTAACACTCTTTGCTTGTGGTTAACCTGATCAAAGAAATGTGCAAATCAAAGAGAAAACTGTGGGATGGCAAATTTGTGCAAAACTGAGTGTATCCACTAAATGCAATGCCACCATTCAAACACTTGATATTGATTCCTACATTCTGGTGTGATAAAGCCTTTATGCTGCATTCATGTCAAATCAGAGTTACTGCAAAAAACAGTTACAGCTACATCTGAGTCATAATTATGACCAGCAAACTGAATTTTCCCAAAGCTCTGACATTTCTGACTTGTCCCTTAATATTACTGAAGTGCCTGAAAAAGCAAACAATTTACGTACAGTACAGTTCTTACTGGAGGAGCTCAGGACCCTTTGAGAAAGACAACATCCAATATACCATAAAGGTTCAAGGACACCAGTAGGCCATGTCATGCAGATTTATTGCTTCTTAATGTGGCTCCATTTATAGTTTAGTTTGAATCTACTCTTCAGAATGACAGTGGTGATTTACAGACTCGACAATCTGCTTTAAAGTGCTCATTAAAATTAAAACTTTCAAATATTTTAAGTCAAACAATATTGCTGCACAATCCTGAAACTTTATAAAGTGTCTCACTTGTTTTGTGAAAATCAACTTTGCCGGAGCGATTGACTCCTTGGATTCAGTTATTTTACACAGTCAGATTTTCATTTTTTCTTCATTTTTTTTTTTTTTTTTACCGAAGTTCCAAGCTTATGTCATGTGATGACAACCGAACAATCTCCATGACAACAGGCAAACTCAATCCACTGTTGAAGGCCATGAGATGTCGCCGAAAGCTCTGAAGGGAATGTAATAAGTGGACCTTAGAAGTTTTAGTCACTTTTTGCCACATTTTCACTTGTTCAATATAGAAAAAGAAAACTTCTTACTGTAATCTTCTTTGTTTATATTCTGGGTGCATTTTCAACATATTTTAGTACATTTCTGAATCTTTTGAGATTCTTGAACTTTATATGATATACCTGCAGCTAAACCTCACCTAAAGTTAAAGATACCACAATTGAAATTTTGATAATTTGCTTTGAAGTATCAAACTTCCGTGTATACCAAATTGTAAGCATGAGCTTGCATCCCATAAGTATAAGTAATTTGCACTAATATTTTTGACCCCCTACCTGAGGAGCCCAAAGAAGGCAATGTAAGTCCATCTGCCCATCCACCCACAACTTTGGTTCAGAGCAAGATACCACAACAACTACAGGCCAGATTACCAGAATGATGCAAAGACCAGATTTTAGACTTTTCATTGTCCAATGTCATTAGATAAATGTAATTGTCATTATTTTCCTTTGAACAACTTTTTGTTCCATGTCAAGGTATTTTGAAAAACAAACATTGGATTTTCAATAAAACTTCCTGTGGATATTAATGGTCCACAGAGGATGAATCTCTCTGTTTTTGTAGACCCCCTGACCTTTCCTCTACTGCCACCACAATGTAACATTTACTGTACATTTGTATAGTTATTTGTAGGTTACCATGAAATTCACTGAGTACATTCATGCTCCTGACTGTATGAACCACTTCGGTTTTAATGACCTCATGGCCTTTCCTTTAGGACAAAATTTGCACCCAACATTGAAATTTTAGCCCTATTTCTGTTCAGGGTTTAAAAACTGGAAATTACAGTATGTTGTTTATTCCTCCTGTGAACATTGCAGCCTCTGGAAGTTGTAACTGGGGGCACAGAGTCATGCTAGTCTAGTTTTTTTAATTAGTTTTTTTTTTGTGCCACAAACAGGTGACATTTTTAGAAGCCAATTCGATATTTAGCAACATCTGTGCAGTAAGATCATTTGAATTAAAATATGTCATTGAACAAGCTGCTAAATCCATACAGAAGATACAGTGAGACCATTTGTTGTTGTAGTGTGCTGGTTTAGCTGGTGTCACTGAGAATGGCCAGTATGGAGCTGGCCTGTGTGGCAAGTTTACTGCTGCTATGATCTGTCAGTTTACTTAGGCTTTCCTTCATATTCACTGAGTTCAACTCCGCCTTCATCACACCTAGACCAGACAAGGATGGAAAAAAGAAGAGAGACAAGTGTGAGATGGGTTGCAACAAGCAGCAGAAGTAAAAATCTGGATATAAGCTGTATTCAGGGGCAGAATATTCATCTCTGTGTTTGTATGAATGTAAGTGTTGTGTATATGTGTGGATTGTTTGTCTCATGTATAACTTTTCCACCTGTCTTTTAACATGAAAAAACATAAGATGAGTTGTTTTTCTCCCTGCATTCCCTTGCAACAGACTATAGAAAGGACCAGTGTCTAAAAACCTAGTAGCACACCTGCATCTACTGGACCTTAATTGGCAATATGATAGCTGACTGCTGAAGCCACGACTCAAAGGGTCTTAAATCTCTCCTAATGGCCACTGGATGCTGGCTCCAAATAGACTTCAGCTGTACTGAAATCTATACTCATTGAGCACTTTATTAGGAACTCCGTTCTAATACTGGGTAGGGCCTCCCTTTGCTCTCAAAGCAGCCTCAGTTCTTTGGGGCATAGATTCCACAAGATGCTGGAAACATTCCTTTAAAAATCTGCTCCATGTTAACGTGATTGCATCAGATCATTTCTGCAGATTTGTCAGCTGTACATTCAAGCTGAGAATCTCCCATTCTACCAAATCCTGAAGGCTTTCTATTGGATTCAGATCTGGTCAGTAGGGAGGCCACTGAAGTACACTGAGCTCATTGTCATGTCCATAAAACCAGTTTGAGACGACTTTTGCTTTGCAACATTTGGTGCATTATCATGCTGGAAGTATCCATTAGAAGATGGTAAATTGTGGCCATGAAGGGATGCACATGGTGAGCAACAATACTCATAGGGTAGGATAGGCTGTGGCATTCAAACCATGATTGATTGGTATTAAGGGGTCTAAAGTGTGCCAAGAAAACATTCCCCCCACCATTACGCCACCACCATCAGCCTGGATTGTTGCAGAAATCCAGATTCATCAGAACAGGCTACGTTTTTCGAGTCTTCAACTGTCTTTTACACAAGGTCCTCTCTCTCCTCTCTCATCAACAAGGTGATTCTGTCTGCAGAACTGCTGCTCACTTGATTTTTGTTCTTGGCACCATTCTGAGTAAACTCTAGAGACTGTTATATATGAAAATCCCAGGAGATCATCAGTTTCAGCACTACTCAAACCAGCCCGTCTGGCAGCAACAATCATGCCACAGTCAATGTCACTGATATCACCACATTCTCCACATTCTGATTTTTGATGTGAAAATTAACTGGACCTCCTGACCTGTATCTGCATGATTATAAGGATTGCACTGCTCCCACATGATTGGCTGATTGGATAACGGTATGAATACGCAGGTGCAGGTGTTTCTAATAAAGTGCTCGGTGAGTGTATTTACAAAGTCCAAACTTCTCTCTCAATACACAAAGTGAGATATTGATGTCTCAATAGAAATCACAGTTTCATCATTTACATATTATAGTTTAAAGAAAATTACACTTGCTTGATGGAGTTCTTTTTCTTGTTGAATAGATGTTCCTGATGCTTGAAATTTGCAGTGGAACAGAATTTCTGTTAATGTGTGTTGTAAAATCGAACACATACTTGAGTTAGCCAGGCTGCAGATGAGACCTAAAGCACTGAACTTGACTTCAACTGCCCCTACGGGATCCTCCAACATCTTCTTTAGCATGGACAACAGCTCCACCTCCCCAAATGGATCCTTCATAGACTCTACAGTGATCACACAAACCCACAAACACACAAATATGGGTAAACACACATGCAAATGTATTTCTAAATGAACACAATTTCATTCCAGATTTGAATATGTCATATAACAGACCCTAACTGATTTGTCAGGTATCTAGTATCATGAAATAGGTCAAACAAGTTAGTAGATGGAAGTGGTTAGTCCTGCGTGTTCCTTAGCACACTGATTGCATCTGGCTAGACTTGTATGTCATTTCTAGCTGTAGTTTAATCTCTAGAGTGGCCCCAAAGAGCCACGTGTGTATTTGATTTTTAATTAGCTTTTGCATTCCCTTGCTATGTTTTTGGGGTCGTTTGATACTATATAAGCAGACACTTTGCTTTCCTAGTTTTGTGTAGGGTGGGTCTTCGCTTCTGCTTCAGTACATTACAACGGTGGAACATACAAACATGTTTCACAGTGTCTATTTCAAGTCTTGGGCTAATACTAAACCTTGGTTAGACTAAGGCGGAGCTGTCCAGCCACTGTGGTGCTGATCACTCCTCACACACAAAAGCTTGTCTTTCTTACCCTTTATGTCTCAAAAAACTTACAAACTTGCCTGACTTCTTTTTTTGGATGAAATGTATATCAACATCAACTGGTTCTTATGAAATACCTTGTTTAAACAGTTTGGTACAGGTATACATTTAGTTGTCAGTTTATTTGGAACACCTAGCTAAAACTAATGCAGTCTAATCCAACAGCCCTGTAATAAAACCTCCTTCATGAAGGTTAGAACGTTCAGTTTGTGTTGAAAAGGTGTTGATTCAACTGTGTGATAATTTTGAAGGCTGCAATTTGTGGTGCTGTTGAACTGTATTGCATTATTCAAGGGGAGTACCTTTTATTTAACATACTCTCACTAATTTAAATGGGGTGGACAAAATAAAAGGTACATCATTCAACATAACGCAATGCAGTTCAACAGCCCCACAAACTATGTCCTATAAAAAGATCATAAAGGTGACTCAACATGTCGTTTCAACAAAAACTGAACATTGAAACCTTCATAAGAGAGGATTTATAGCGGGAATATTGTATTGGACTGTGTTAGTTTTAGCTAGGTGTTCCTAATAAACTGACAACCAAGTGTATATTGGATGTAATGTGCAAAGCATTTGAAATTACATAAAACCTAAAATAAATGCTTAAAACTCAATAGGAATCAAACAGCAGGATGGTATGGTAGTTCAAAGATGCATATAAGGTCAGGAACAATACAGCCATGTGTGTTATAATACATAAACAATGAGCCGGACGAGCCATTAATGACCAGAACTGAAAACACTACAGAGCAGCTTCACACAACAAGAATGGAAAGTTAGTTTGTGCTCAACACTGATGGTGTATCAATAGGCTACACCTGAGGGCAGAGACAGGCTCATGCATCATATACACCAAATCATTTCAACAATCCATGAGTGACAAAACAAGTTCTGTGTTTCACTTTGTGTGTGTGTATTTGTTGCAGAGAGAAGGAGTGATAGCCAAGGCCAAATTCAGATAAGATAGAGTTTTTGCGTGATGAAATACTGTCCAACTATTTACAAACCCAGTGATAAATGATACAAATGATAAAGTCCCAGAAAAGAAACAATATAGGAGCAAATAACAATTAGTGATGACATTTCTAAGAGCTTACAGCAAGACCACCATCACAATATAGTTACAAATTCCCAATTTTGATTTTCCTGTACCTTTAAACATATAAAAAATGATGTTCGTGATGACATCAGGGCCCATATTTATCAAGCATCTCAGAGTGGTAAAATCATTCCTAAGTCGCCACCAATTCTCAGAGTGACACATTTCCAGGCTTTGGAGTGACAACATTCCCTTCGTTCAGGATTTAGAAGAGCTACACAGCTGACCTAACCTGTTAAACGTTCCACACATATGCATCCTCCTCAGCCATGCTGAGAGTTCACATCCAGTCAAACTTTCTAGCAGTGGTTCTGCCTGATAAATTCTTGCCCAGAACCTCTGACTATACATAGTCTCTGAAATTGCTTTACCAAGATCAATGGCAGATGCTATCGCCAGGGCAACCAGGGCCTCGTTCTGCATGATGACATGCTCACTTGTTGCCATGGAGATGAGGTGCCGAACCCCATCAGCTTTGGCTACAGCATGGACAACTTCCTGTAAGACAGAGGAAATTAGCCCTTTACAGTCAGTGTATGTGTGTGTGCATATACTTATATTAACTCCAACAAACTGGGTGTGATTACTAAGAAGAAAGAAACTGAGTTATAGTTCAAAGTTGTGCTAATTTTCAGATCAAAATAAAAGGACTCACGGGGCTGCGGCTATGTCTGATGAAGGCAGCCAATAGGCGACTGGCTTCTCCTCGGACTCCTGCATGGTCTTTGGCCTCACACCACTCCATAACCCGAGCCAGCAGCACAGCATCCCTCCCCAGCACTACAGCTGCCTCCTCTGACACCCACAACATAGCATAGAAAAGTAAAAATACTTTGAAAAATGTTAACAGAGACCAAAATCAAAAACAAAATAGGAAATATGGCCACAAATTGCCACTGTGTTGTACATGGGAAAAAAGAAAAGACAAGACTTAAATTCTAAATTTAAAAAAACAGCCACTTGAAGTTCCAATGTATTGTACATTAAACTGACAATATGAGAGGTACTTAAGATTAACTTTATACTGAATGTAGCCAGTTTTTCTTTCACCCCACAATGAATAGGCATCAGGGGACTGTTCAAAGTGGGACACGTGGTATCCCAACTGGCCTGCCTTCTCTGGGTTGATATGGTAAATAAATTATTAAAAGATGTGATAAAGCAAAAAGAGAGAGATGGTGGGGAAAATAAAGGAAGAATGATGGTAATAAGGATAATAATAATAATCAGACCTTCCTGACTCCTTCTCTTGCTATTTGGGTCCACCTTTGTGTGCAACCCTCTGATGCCACTTCTCTCAAAATCAACCTAAATCAGTTTTCCCTTCTTTCTCCTGTCTTACTGCGTCTTCCTTCTTTTTATATTCTTCTCCATTTCTTTTCAGACTTCTAAACCCCCCCCCCCACACACACACACACACACAAACACACACACTAACCCAGACCCAGTCATTTACATCACGCCGATACATGCACCACTGGTTCTTCTGAACTTACACACTACTTTTTGTTGTTGGTAGTTGTAGAAATGTCTTAGTAATTGTGATTGCCTCAGTGTTTGTATGTTGTGTTTTATTAACCTCTGTTTAATACATATTGTGGAAATCTGCCTGTTAGACAAGTAGTGGTCAAGTTGACATTTTGGCCTGAGCGTGGTGCTAAGGCAAGGAGAGTCATGGACTCTCTTAGATTCCACAATGAGATATTGAACGTAATTAGTTTCATGCATGAATTTTTAAAGTCTTTAAACTAACAGTTAAACTCACCTTGTCCATCCACCATCATGCGTAGTGTACCCAGCAGTTTGAACTGAACTGGTGGCATGTCAGAGCGCAGCAGGGTCTTTATCCTCTCAGTCACCCCATCCTCCAGCATCCGTACTTTGTTAGCGGCTGGAAGACACATATGTCATACTCATGCACTTCTTAAATGTCACAGTGTAAGAGGTGTGAATGAAATAATTTATTTTAAAAGTGCTGTTGTAAGCCTTAACGAGCATGTTTTACTAATTTCTTTCAGACTGATTCATGTAGTGTATTTTTTGGACATTTGCCCATAGAAACCCATCTAAGTTGCTCATCAGTAGGTTTTTGAAGAAGACTCAGTACATGTTGTGTGCTTCTTGGTGTGAACATGTATGACTATTATGACTCTGTCCTTTGAAAGATTAGTTACTTTGTTAAACTTTCAAGTAATTACTTTGATATTTGGTTGGTGGAACCATATATCTACTGTTTTACTCTGATTAGTACCAGGAATGGCCAGGTTTCTGAGTGCGCTCAGTCCAGCATGTTGAACAGACACATCTCCTTCGTCGACATGTTGCTCCAACAAGGTCAGGATGTGAGGAACCACCCCGAGGTCCAGCATCTTCACACAGTTACTGTCTGACAGAAACACAACAGGCCAAGACTTTCAAAACCTGAACTGATTACTGTATTACATTACAGTATACCACTTCAAAGTGTAGACATGTTATCCCAACTCACACAAACAGAATTTAATTATCCAAAATAAGTAATATTGTTTTACTTAAAAATTAGCCAAACGTGTAACCTGTTGAAATGTATTTTAAAGAAGATGTTGTTGTCTAAGGCAACATGTTGTTGAATGGTCTAAAACAGCAGTTCCTCTAATGGTCTCCAGGTACTGGTTTCAAACCTAGCTACATTATCCTAATAGGGGTACTTGTCCTTAGATTCGCCTGTTGAATTTAATTAAACACACATTAAATTAAGAATTTGCAACATGTACTGTAAGGACAAATGTCTTAAAACTTATAGATAGATACTTAAGGCCAGACATGTCAGACATGTTTTACTGGTACACATTCCCAAACAATTTGATTACAACCAACCAGTTGATGAAGCCCGCTACATGCATTGCCTAGTTGGTAATCCGGCCTTGGCTCCAAGAAAGTTGTATTGACATCAGTGGGAAAAGCCCCAGCATCTCCCTTGGAACATGAAATGAATACAGTTTTTTCTACAATGAGTTAAGGACTCAATATCAATTTTTCCAGTGAAGTGCATCTTGGTGGTGACTTTGAGGATTTTCCCATTAGATAGTAAATCTTAAACCTGCAATGACTTATTTTTGGCCACTTGTTTCCAGCAACAATAACATGTTAATAGATCCCTTATATACAGTATCATTACCATATTAGTTGATATGGTGAACTTGTTCGCAACCAGTCCCCACACATCCAACAGACACAGAGCAACATTAGCATTCTTTCAGTGTTTGTGTCCCCCTGATGAATGTAAGTCAAATATTCACTTTCTTTTCGCTCTGTTTTTGGTCTCTACCAACTCATGAGGGATATATCTGGCTCTTTAGTTGCTAAATGCTCCACTCTGTTCACCAGCTGGTCTCTAACAGTGTCTGTCTGTTGTTTGCTGCTGAGCAGGTAGTGGACAGTGGCTTTTTACAGCATTTTCTGTGGTGATAATTCCCTGTGGGTCATGAGTGACACCTTTCACTTTTCATTTGATCGATTGTTATAATAAAGATATCGGTCATAGCCCCTTTAAAGAGAAGTACTGTATATTTTTGGGTGTGTTTACTTGATTGACTAATGTCTCAGCTGTGGTGGTTGCTGGTTTATCCCACATCAGCTCCATATAGATACATATCTCCGTACAGTCTGTGTTCTTTTCTGACAAATATCTCACCATTCCTGGCAAAGTTGGCAATGGCCAAGGCTCCAGACAGCTGCAGCTGAGTGTTGGGGCTCTGTAGCCAGGACAGAACGTCCCGATACACCAGACCTGAGCCCTCACCAAAACACTTCTGCATAGACTCATCTGACACAAACACACAAACACACACAATCTTTATGATACCCTCAAACAACACATAATTTCTTCCAATAAGCAGCACTGACATTACCATCCCTGTATAATAATATATTGTATTGTAGGTGATATAAAGATGAGTTGCTTCATATTACTTGGGTAAACAAATTAGTAATAAAACAACACTGGTGCAACGACGTCAGAGATTTCTGCTTTCAGACACATGGACACATAATGGACTATCTGTGACACACCACCACCCAGAAAGGTCACGCTATCAATGTAAATGAGGCAGAAAGGAATCATAATACTGTAAATAACCTGCTTGGCTGGTTTGTCATGTCATGCCCACCCTGTGTGCTTTTCTATCTCTATCTCTTATGTCTCTTTTTTTTAAAATCACAGCTGATGACAATGAGTCCACACTACATTTATGGTGCATTCAGACAGACTGTATGGATGCAGTGATAGAGGAAAGAACAGGACAGTCAGTGTTATTTGAACTGGCAAGCTGAATATGCAGCGTAAATTACATGCATTGAATTTTCTGGTTACCTATATCAGACTTGTCACATCACATTCTGCACATTCAGTGTGGAGCGCGGGGAAATTTCTTTGACTTAAAGGAAAGTCTGACCAGGTGAATGAGGTGAAAGACAGACAGAAAGACATAAAAAAGGCAAAAAAGGCAATGAATACCTACACTGAGACAGAGTTGTTGCTGTATACACAAATACATTCAGAGATGTCCAACGAGGACAAGGACCTGCATCACTCACCTCCTAAAAGCAGGGAGACTATGAGGTTGGAGGCAATCTTGATGCTGCAGAGGTCGTGGGGGTCAGAACCTCCCTGCAGGCCCTGAATCATTTCTGATAAAGCCTCGGGTACTCCCGACTCTGCAAACTGCAGCTTCAGTGTATCTGGTGGTACAGTACAACCAGTTAAGCTTTCCTACTGTCTTTTTTAACCATTATGAACAGCAAACATCATCTTCCAATAAATATAACATTATGAAAACAGAAAACACAAAAACAAATGTTTAAACTTGTAGTACAGGGTATTGAGCATTATTTCATGTTGGAAAATCTGATGTCATACCAGTAGATTACAATTTTTTGTAATACATTATTATGGCAGGTTGATGAGAAGAATGTGTTTCTTCATTTTGATTGCATTAAAACAGATTCAGTGATTGTCACTCAAAAGATGTCCTCAGGAATTTTTTGCTGATGAATCTAAAGAACAGTTGTCTTTTGTGATAATTATGTGCTTGTGATCGGTGACTATTATCAGCTATTGTTCTCTTAACCTTGATAATCTGAATTGTGCATTCCTCTAATGCAGAGTGAACAATGGGGATGAAATCTTCTATTGGTCTTCTTTTCTATATAAAGCGATACAGCAAATGTTATGAAAAATCAATACACAATACATGGATAAAATAGCCAGACAGAAAGGTCTGTTATTAGCTATTCCATCGAAATAAATGCCGTACAAGTCAAGTGGGGGGTTTGATTTATAATATTACCCACAATGGCCTCATACAACCAGAGATATAAAGAGATGTCTACCTCAGTATAAAAACTAGTATAAATCTCTGCTGGCTCATGATGAAGCCTTACTTTATCAATCCTAACTTGAGTGGTTTCCAAATGGATCTCAGATCTAATATTAACTCATGCTTGATGAAACCAGAGTTTCATCAATAAGGCCTCCTTTTCCTAGCCTCCCTCGTGAAGCGCCCTGCAGGTCTTACCACTCTCGCCCAGTGCGCCCAGTATTTCCAGGATGACATGTCGGCGTTCAGCATCAGGCGCCCGTTTCAGCTGAAATGTCAGTACATCTGCCATGGCCAGCTCTGCCAGGGCTTCCCTCGCTGAGTCTGCAAACATATGGGGTCTATAACTATAGACAGTGTTGGAGGTAACTAATTATCCTGACTACCCGTGATCATACATCTGACATCTACTGCTGGTTTAACACAGCAGCTTTTTGAAATGGTGAATTTCCTGCCCTCTTCTTGATAAGGGTTTCAATTCAAACATACAAAATTACAACAGAGTAATTACAACCTCCTTATTTTGAGACAAGCTTTGTTGCTTTATCCTGGTGACGTCGCTGTGTAAACTGTAACTCAGGCTCATTGTTTGACATTCTCCATAATGACATGAGTTCGGGAAGCACTCAAGGATGAGTCAGATCTGTATTTGTCTGTTCCTTCTTCCCACTGATTTCCCTTCGCACTGTACACAAACACTTTAAAAAAAAAAAAAACACAGGGCTGATGGGGTTGCCACAGTACTGAATGATGAAATGAAATGAAAGCGTGTGCCAGCATTTACTGTACCTTTGTACCTCTGAGTAATTTAGAGTCTGTGTTTTATATGACTGTTGAGGGAAACCCATCAGAGCACATGGAGAACATTTAAACATAACACAGAGATGACCAAGAATGAAAAGGGCAGTGAGGTAGCCATAAAAGACATGTCTAAATAATGGTGTGATTCAAATAAAGCTAATTAATTTTAAATTACTATAGTAAGTACAATTACTAAATAATCACCCATGTCAGCCAGGTTACAGAGGGCCAGCAGGCAGACGTTAACCAGTGGGTCGTTCTCTGGATACTCCCTCATTATGGACACCAGTCTGGGGATGACACCACTCTGGACTAACTGGTCCTGTTGGTATGCTGGGAGGTCAGAGAGAGACAGTAGAAGTGATCAAGAATAAGGTGACAGATTTATTTTGTTGTTTGTTTTTGATACAAAAAGAATTTTTAAGGTCATAGTTTCATTTCAAGGTTTCACTGGTTTACTACCATTTTCATCATGATAATTGCATACAATTCATCAAATTTAACTGAGTGTTAACAAAAAATGATTTTGCATTTCAGAATTATAAGCCACATACATAGCACCTAGTTAAAGTTGAAGCCTGACTTGCTGTCTGTCACTCTCTGTAACCTTCAACAGAACACAGTCTCTGCCTCATCAGCACATTGTTCATCACCAGTAAACCCTTCTGACTGAGCTACCACTGTCACACCAACTCACAGTTGTCAAAGCAGATGCGTCCTATGGCCCGGCCAGTGTTCAGCAGCACCTCCTGGTTATTGCTGTTCAGATGGGGAACCAGCACCTTCACCAGGCCTGCCTCAATGCAGGGCTCCCTGACTGCAGCTACAACACACACAAGGATAAGATATTACCTCTTGAACTTTGGCATTTCCCTTAAATGCCCCCTCAAGTCCTTTGAACCTCTTTTGTACCTGTGACAGCACACAGCTGTGTATGTCCTGTAGCGTGGTACTACAGCGCCACACTACATCATCGTGTGGAAATATAATCAAAAATAATCATCAATCAACATTATTTTCCTCAAGTCATAGGATTTTTTTTATACAGGCCACAAATCACATTACAAATCACAAATTTACCCCATTTACAATCTGTACGGCATACAACCATCTCTGTCCTTAGACCCTCAAATCAGATACAGAAAACTCCCTCAGAAAAACCCTCAATGGGAAAAAGTGGAAAAAATCTCAGGATGAGCAACAGCCGAGAGATCCCTCTTCATGGGTGGACAGAAAGGAAATAGATGTTGTGTGTACAGAATAGAGCAACCTAGTAGATTTACATTATAGAATATGATCTGGGAGGACGTGACGCAACTTCCAGGAGCCTGCTGTATTTTATTATTATTTGCAGCTGCAACACCACAAACGTTATCTTGTTTTCTATTAACCAAGAACATAACTGATAAAAAATGTAGCAGTATCCTACTATACCTTCACGGGCCATTTCTGCCACCACCAGAGCCACCTGGCAGCTCAGGCTGCTTTTACTCTGTAAAACCTCAGCCAGTGTGGGTAGAATCCCACTTCTGGTAATCTCAACAGCAGCATCTTTCTCTGTGGACACACAAATCCATTTGTTTAGAAAGAAAACAATGGCAGGATATCCGATCACAGCATATACTAGAAATATGTTAAGTTAGTTTTGGCTGGTTGTTTTTAGTTTACACACTGAAGCCCTGATGTGACTGCAAATCAATTAGTATGTGGCTCCAAGTGGTTACATTAAAAAAGACACCGTCACAGAGTCTCTTTTAAAAATCAGTCTGATGAGGTCAGTCCTGCAACATTTCTGTAAGGTTACATAACACAAGGTTGAAGTAAGTGAGCAAAAAGGAATTAAGGTAGAGTCCGGTCTCATTTTGAACTTTAATATGATTATTTTCCATATGTACTGCAGTTCAATGTGACGGACCCATCATGTCTGCATAGAAGAATTACAGAACATTTATGTTCCAGAATCCTATGTTTGAGAGCCAAAAGCTGACATTTTAACAGATAGATAAACACAGCATGTTACATATTCCTTATCTGGAAAGGGCATACTGTAGTAGGCAGATTGCTGTGACATTTGCTGAGCAAATTCATGTTCCCCAGAAAGACTCTTTTGAATTTAGTGATTCTGTGAGCTGAACTGCTTTTCTGCTTTTCACAGCGAGAATTTGATACTGTGTGTCTGTGTGTGTGTGTGTGTGTGTGTGTGTGTGAGACAGAGAGAGAGTGTGTGTGCAGGTGTGTGACATGACTTACTCTTTTCCAGGAGAGAAGCCAGAACTGTGTCCAAATGAGGCTTGAGCTCCTCCTCAATCAGCTCTGTACTCACGCTGATAGCCTTTAGTGCCTCGCTCAGAGAGTCTGCAACACACATACAAACATGCACCATCACCAAACAACAACAATAAAAGTTAACAATAAGCCAACATCAAAAGACTTCCTTATCCCCCTAAATAAACACATACATGAACACTAAATCTTGGATAAATTAACAATACCAAAAAGTAAATCACGTTAAAGGAATATAGGGTACAGTAAATGGCGTTAGCATGAGTGTATCAGCAGAGTAATAGCTAGAAGCGTCAGGTTATAATTGGCTGTGCTACACATCTGCATGAATATGATGGGACGTGACTAGTCGGCTGATACCAACACAGCTGTGAAAAAGCCAGTGATTGTGCGGCTTAAGTGAAATATGATGGTAGTCAGCAACCGCAAGTGCAACTTTTGTGCTCTGCCTAAACTATTGCCCAATTTCCTTTAAAAACAAGTTTCATAGTTCATACTAGTACATCAGACAATCAATATTTTTCTACTTATTTCTTATATATTATGTCTGTTTGGGGGAAAACTCTTCATATGGTCCAGTAGATCTTTAGATCTTCCACAACACTTACTTTCTAATAACTAACTGGCAATTTTCAATCACTCAACTACTTAAACAAATAAAAACCCAAAGACAGACAGAGTCTGGTTCAAGAACACAGACACTGAATCTGAGTTAAACCCTTCTCACCTTAAATATCGTGCTGGACACTCCCGTTTGTGTTCTGACCATTCCCTTCTGTGTGGCTTATTTTAGGTATCCCCCTACCTTTTCCCATACAAGGGGATAACACCAGTAGGTTGCATACTTTTGTTAATCTTGGCCTCCGGCCATCCCTTGGCCACATTCCAACTTGTCGATAGGTAAGATATTCAGTCATAATGGTGTCTCAACATGGACTGATTCCAAAAATAAAATATGAACATGTCTTATTCACCATCCCACTTCTGCCACCTGTTTGAACATAACACCATGAAGATACTTTACTGACACAGAATATGGACCTGTGGTTTTTACTTACAAAATAAAATATACCACATCCGCTCATCTGTCAAGTTTAAAGGAATCTATTGTCTTAAAAAAATTACAAGCTCTTCATTGTCACACAATAATGTTTATATATATATATATATATATATATATATATATATATATAAACATTATTGTGCAGTACTGCTCACTGTTGTATTTTGTGGTGGATAATCTGTTCTCTTTACTTTGTCTGGTCTGTTGTGTTTTTTTTTTTTTTTTCAGCAGTACATAGATTTTAATTGTTTCACTGGCACTACATGATACCAGAAACTGGTCTTGAAGTAAGAATCACTTGCTGTGTGCTGAGCTGAAATAAACAGTTGTGTGCTTTGTTTTGTTTTGTCAAAGGTCCAAAAGCATATATCCACACCAATACCAATAATATGTCAGAGCCAATTAAGGCATGTATAAAACGTAATCCATTTCCAATCCTCTGTGTCTTACAAAAGTGCACTCTGCTAATACAATTTGTCGAAAACACCCCATTGTGCTCCATTAAAATACTGGATATTTTTTTTTGTTGATGCTGGAAATGAAAAGAGGTTGCCTAAATCCTGTTATTCTTCTACACACATCCACACCTCTCCAGTCTCTTTGGATACTATGTACAGTAAAACATTACATTACCAAAAAAACATATGAGGAGAGCTGTGATGCAGGTGCACAAAAAGTGGATTGACTTAAATTATTTTAATGTAGGCTTGCCATAGACTACTTTATGCACTGTGCAACTGTATCCAGTAGGCAAATATAAAAATACTAAGGATCCACAGGTAAAGTACCTGTGGAGTCTCTGCTCTATGACCAGAGCCAAAAAAAAAAACTATCTGCACAGGGGCTACCAAAGCTCTATATGTAACATGCATCCCAAAGCTTATGGTGTAACATATCTGCTTTATTGTTGAATAACTGACATCTACTGTAATACATCAGCTTAGCTTAAATATTTGAGCACAGAGGGCAATGGAAAACTATTCCGTATTTCAGTTTATACCTGTAATGATATGTAAAAAGAAAATAAAACAGTAGCATACATCATGATATTTGTTCAAAACACACTTTGAAATTAAAGCCATGCAAACTAATCACTGAAAACAAGCTTCCTGATAACAACTGAATCAAGTTTGGAAATAGCCCTGTCTCTACATAATCAGTTGGTCCAGCCTTTGGCTGTGGGTCCCAGAAAAAATGTCTCAATAGCTGCTAGCATGGATACTATAAAATTTGGTACAGATATTGATGGTCCCGAGGAAATGATCCCGCATATTTGTCCTGACCCCGACTATTCTTCTATAACTGCCCAATCAAGGTTTCATCCTGAGAAACAAAGGATGAAACATGCCAAAGTATCTTGAAATTAATTATTAGACTTCCATAAAATTTATTTTGGATATTGATGGGCCCCAGAGGATGAAGCATAATGTTTATTATGACCCCCTGAGCTTTCCACCATCAAGTCATATCACTTATATACAAGAAAGGGCAGATTAGAATTAACTATACCCTTTCCATTCTGATCACTGATAAGTGAAATGTCAACATTGCCCACATGAAATCTCACATTGCCGTGAAATTTGCAGGGCACATTAATGCTGCAAAGTGACTGAACCATTTGGATTCATATTACACCATGATCTTTCTGCTAGCATCACCTTCAGGACAAATATTACCTATTTAACCCCACTATTGGCCTCTAGATGGGTAATGGACATTTAATATTGTTGCCGAATGCACTCATTTCAATATGATCATAAATCAGTCCAGTATCTACGAATTACATTCATGTTGGACTTCACCACATGATTTACACTCAGTGCTAACATTTAGTGTCATTACAAAAATGCCTTTTCATTAAAAATAACCAGGTACTTTCCCTAACCTTAGTGAAGTGTTTTAGTTGGCTTACTGCAACCATAATTTATTTTCCATAACCATGTCTTTTTTCTGACATTAACTACAGTGCATTCAAAAAGTATACAGACCCCTTCTCTTTTTTCACATTTTATGTTTAAGCCTTAGCTAAACCATTGAAATTTTTCCCTCATCAGTCTACACTCAATACCCTATAATGACAAAGCAAAAACAGAAAAGGGAAAACAGAAATATCTGAATGACATATGTATTCAGACCCTTTACTCAGTACTTAGTGGAAGAACCTTTGGTAGCGATGACAGCCTTGAATCTTTTTGGGTATGACGCGACAAGCTTTGTACACCTGGATTTGGGGATCTTCTGCCATTCATTGCAGGTCCTCTCAAGTTTTGTCAGGTTGGATGGGGGCCGTCAGTGGGCAGCCAATTTCAGGTCTCTCCAACAATTTTCAATTGGGTTCAAGTCAGGACTATGGCTGGGCAACTTAAGGATATTCAAAGTTTTCCCTAAAACACTCCTGCGTTGTCTTGGGTATGTGCTTAGGGTCATTGTCCTGTTGGAAGGTGAACTTTTGGTCCATTCTGGAGGTCCTGAGCGCTCTGGTGAAGGTGTTCTTTAAGGATGTCTCTGTACTTTGCTCTGTTCAACCGTCCCTCAACCTTGACCAGTCTCCCTGTCCACGCCCTGAAAAACACCCCCACAGCATTATGCTGCCACCACCGTGCTTCACTTTTGGGATGGTATTGGGCAGGTGTTCAGCAGTGCGTGGGTTCCTCCAGACATGACGTCTAGAATTTAGGCCCAACAGTTCAATCTTGGTTTCATCAGCCCAGAGAATCTTGTTTCTTACAGGCCTTTAGGTGCCTTTTTGAAACTCCAAGCAAGCTTTCATGTGTCTTTCACTGACGAAAGGCTTCCATCTGTCCCCTCTGCCATGAAGCCCAGATCATTGGAGTGCTGCAGGGAGGGTTGTCCTGGGAGTTTCTCACATCTCCACACAGGATCTCTTAAGCTCAGCCAGAGTGACCATTGGGTTTTTGCTAACCTTTCGTACCAAGGCCCTAGTATCCCAAATGCTCAGTTTAGCGGGAAGCCAGCTCTAAGAAGAATCCTGGTTGTTCCAAACTTCTTTCATGTAAGAGCCACTGTGTTCTTCAGAAACTTCAATGCAGCAGATTTTTTTTTTTTTTTTTTTTTTTTTGCAGCCTGCCCCAGATCTGTTTCTCAATACAATCCTGTCTCTGACCTCTCCAGGCAGTCCCTTCAACCTCATGGCTTGGTTTTTGCTCTGATATGCATTGTAAGCCTTGAGACTTTATGTAGACAGGTGTGTGCCTTTCCAAATCATGTCCAATCAACTGATTTACCACAGGTGGACTCCAATCAAGGTGTAGAAACATTTCAAAAATTATCAAGAAATATGGGAGGCACATGAACTATATTTCAATTGTCATAGCAAAGGTTCTGAATACTTACGTCAATGTGATATTCTTTTTTTTCTTTTTAATAAATTCAAAAAAAAATTCAAAAAGGCTTTTTTTTGCTTTATCATTATGGGGCGTAGAGGGTAGATTGATGAGAGAAAAAAATGAATTGAAATGATTTTAGCTTAAGGCTGCAGCATAACAAAATGTGCAGAAAGTGAAGGAGTCTGAATACTTTCTGAATGCACTGTATACCCCATTTGCCAGGTGCAGAAATAGAAAGTGAGAATAATGTTGCTGGTGAATGGAATAAAGCTCAGACACAAGCTTTAGGAACTGCTTAAACAAATACACGTACAATACAATGCCTTTCAAACAAACGCACACAGTGAGAGACCTGCAGATGGTAATCACTTCAGCTAATCCCTTGTAAGTCGAATGAAAATAGCCTGAGTAGAGGGGGCTATCAGACTAATACACAACCTGCAAGGGCTGGATCTAACCCTCATGTCCTTGTGTGCATGTTTGTGTGTGTGTGTGTGTGTGTGTGTGTGTGTGTGTGTGTGTGTGTGTGTGTGTGTGTGTGTGTGTGTTTGCGTGTCAGAGAGAGAGAGCGAGAGAGCAAAAGAGACCATGTCCATGTGTCTATGTGCTTCCATGTGTGTTTGACAAGAGAGCAGGCAAGCAATTTACTAATCAGTTCCACAGAGTGCTGCAAGGGAGTCCCTAGGGTGCTTATTGCAGCTGCTTCAACTACATGCATCTTTCCCCATATAAAAACATATATGTATATGCACTTACATTAACATACATATATGCAGGGGGTGGAAGCAATATGAGGAACAAGTGCACAGTCTAATCCAATTCAACAGTCCAGCAATAAATCCAGTCACTGTGAAGATTCTTATGTTTGGCAGTGCTTAGACTGTAAATTTACAATGCTTCCAGTGGGGTTAATGTGTCACATCAGCAGTTAGCAAGGCCAATAACAGTCAGCAGCAGCAGTAGCTTCTGAAGAGGCTGGGTTCTTGGGTGGTGGTTTGTCTTCAGCTTGTAATGCATGACAGCCACTGGCTACTGAATAGTTTCTGTCCCTCCGTTCTCAAGCTAAACAGTGCACTCTTACTGGCTAGTAAGACAAACAGCTTGGTGTTGCTGGAGTGGTCTGGATTGAGTGTGACACTGGGGACTGGTGCAACTCCACGCCTTGCACCAAAATAGATGGAAATATTTTGAATTTTATGAAATTCCAAAAACTGAGAGAGGAGCGCATGCTTTACTATTTGGAAACAATGATTTTACAGGCATTTTGTGTTAGAGCCTGACATCTGTGTGATTTGTCTGTCAAGATACCCAACATTAGGTCATCTATCTATCTATCTAACTATTGATCTATCTATCGATCTATCTAACAAATGCCCTCATACACACATTGAAATACACATATTCACATTCCCTTGTGTGTGATGCCTAAAATCGCATAACGACAGATTGTATTATATGTTATCACTCAAATGACACCACACGCCCAAACACATGCACGCATACACACACACGGTAGACGGTGTTAGATATGAAGCTACTCACCGGTGTCTGTCATGGCTGCTGGTCGACAGGCTCTCTGTTGGCTGGCTCACTGCTTCTGCCTGCTAGCACTGTATGTGTATATGTGTGTGTGTGTGTGTGTGTGTGTGTGTGTGTGTGTGTGTGTGTGTGTGTGTGTGTGTGTGTGTGTGTGTGTGTGTGTGTGTGTGTGTGTGTGTGAGTGTGTGTGTCTGGCCGTATGGCTTGTAAAGGAGCTCCTCTCCCTTATTAAGGTCAGGTGTACCCCAACACTGTCTCTCACTGTGTCTGTCTGTTTCTTTCTACTCCTAACTCACGCTCCCTCAATCCCATTATCCAGATCTCTCTCTCTGTCTCTCTCTATCTCTCGCCTTCCTCCCTTCCCCCACTGCGCTTGCGTCCTCTCTGCTTGTTTGCTCTCTGTTCCCACCTCGCTCTTTCACTCTCTCTTACAATTTCCAAATTCAAATAAGCTTTATTGTTCAGACAAGAGTGTTTGTCTATTCTACTATACATAAGAACATGATAAACATGATTGATTATTTATCTGAACAATATTCTCAGCCCTTGTAGCGTTCATAGGACACATCTTTGACGTGCTCTCAGTTGAGAATAAATTGGTAATGCACTTTGTCAACAGGAGTTTTCTATATAACAGCAGTGATGCCAAGCATTTTTCCAAGGAGACCATCTGTCGGGCTGTCAGAGATATGACTCTTGCACTGACACATTCACTTTCACTTCATCTTTGAGACTTGAAGCACTAATCAGTTAATTTGATATATTTTAAGGTTTCCAGGTGTGACAGAATGAACCAACCAGCCAAGGACCCAGTAGGCTTATTTGAGGATGAACTTTATTAATTGTCGTATACCCTTGTTTGCTTGTATGGACAGTGGAAAAGAGCCCCTAGTCGGGATTACAAAGCGGCTGCTTTGAGGGTGGCAGGCAGGGGAACATCCTATAAACCGTGGCCCAGAAAGTCCCTACCTGACTGGCTTAAGGACTTCTTAAACATCCCTGATTCCCAGCCAGTCTCCCAGCCTTCAAGCTTCCAGTCTGCACCTGTGTCAGCTAACCTTTGGCCTGCAGGCTTCACCCCGGTTAGGTAGTTCCGTGTCTGACCCTGTCCCCGAGTCGGCTAGCTTCGTGTCTGATCCTGACCCAGGAGACTATGAGCAGTCCTCTTTCCTTTGGACTCGCCGTGCTTTTGCCTGGAGGTATCTAGGGGTCGGAGCCCTTAGGAGGATAAGTGTTTCTCAGAGACTTCAACCCCCTAAGCTGCCCACCACCACAGAGACTCAGCTGCCCAGCAACCTCCTCTGCCAAGTGCCATGATCAAATCACATTCAGACTCACCTGTTCCTGAGCCTGTTCTGTAGTCAGCCAACGTCAAGTCTGCTCCTGTTCCCCAATTGGTTGCCCAGTTGATACTTGCTTCTGATCTCCAGTCAGTCGTCCCTGCCAGTGATCTGTGTGAAAGTCCCTACTGACACACTGCCAGACCTCCCAGACCATCAGCCATTGTCTCAGCCACCGCCAACGAGTCTGCTCCCAAAGCTGACCAGCCAGGCTGGCTGCCTGATGCTCCAGTTGCCAGCCTCTTGCATCTAGTTTTCAGCTTCACCTGTTGGTCAGTCAGGGCCTCCTTTCACTGGCTCCTCTGGACCCCAGTACCCTGCTCTACCTCTTGAGGGGACCCAGCTTCACCTTCGGCATTTCCGTCCTGCTCTGCCTCCTGAGGGGACCTGTCTTCGCCGTTGTCCTCCTCCTCGGCCCCCAGGGGGATCCCGCCTTTGCTGTCGGCCTCCTACTCAACCTCCAGGTGGATCCTGCCTTGACCACTGCCCATACTGACGCCAACCAGAGCGATTCACCCTTCACCGCTGCCAATTCTAACGCTCAACAGAGCAGTTCTTCCTTCATCCCTGCCTTCACCAACGCCCAACAAACCAGTTTTGTTTGACTGTCAAGCCCCTGGGCCGTCCGCCCAAGGTGTCCTGCTCATCGACTCTCCAGCCTCCAGGCTTGGTTGTTTCTCTAAGTATACCTTATACAGCTATTCCACAGGGAGCTATAGGAACACACAAATAAATGATACTTAATTTCACAGTGCCAGGTCTACTTGGTTTAATCGCAAGTCATGGGCCAATGCTTAACAATATCTTACTGAAGTTGTGCTGAGGAGGTGAATGGAACCTCTTCGTCATTGTAATTTTCAGCTTTGCTCTGTTAGATAAAAAGAAGGTGCAAGTTTTATGATGGTACAACACTATTACATAACTGTTAAATGTTATTTTTAAGGTCGAAACCTCAATAGGCCTCTCTGTATTTTCCCTCTCTGTGGCAGCTGACGAGGTGTCTTCATCATCCTGCTGTAATAGAAATGAGCAATTTCTGTGTTATACTCTATCCCGTTATGAAAAATCTGACTGCTTACAACTATATGGAGGTCTGTTATGGCATAAGGCTCCACTAGACATATTACACCATCAGTTACTGGTAAAAGATGAAGATTAAACAGTTAAATTATAACTTTAGCCAGAGAAGTGCCCTACCTAATTTGAATTTTATTTTTAAAACAGTGTGCAGGCCACATCATACTGACATATTTTCAAATATATAACTCTGAGTCACCTTAAAATAGATTTTTAACATCAAGATTAAATTTTCAGAATTTTGCCTCTGTACACTACTACAATGGATTTGCAACAAAGCCATCAAGATGTGTAGAGTTTCAGCTTTAATTCAAGGGGTTTAACCAAAATTTTACATTAACTGTTAAGGAATTACAGCCATTTTTATACATAGTCTCTCTATTTTAAGAAACCCAAAAGTTTCATGGCCAGAATTGGCCAGTTCCCTTCTTATTTCATGACAAATTAAGCAGATAGGTATGGTGGTCTGGAGTTGATTCCAAGTGTTGACTTTGCATTTGGTAGCTGTTCATGGGAACTCTCAATATGTGTTCCAAAGGTGTGTCGCTACAAATGAAGGAATCCATCATTAGGCTGAAAAAACAAATCAAACAGATCAGACAGATGGCAGAAACTTAAGGAGTGGCCACATCAACAATTTGATACATTCTTAAAAAGAAGGAATATACTGGCGAGCTCAGCAACACCAAAAGGCCTAGAAGACCTTGGAAGACCACTAAAGTGGATGATCGCAGAATTCTTTCCTTGGTGAAAAAAAAAGCCTTCACAAAATCTATCCAATAACACTCTTGAGGAGGTAGGCGTATCATTGTCAAAGTCTACAATCGAGAGATGGATCCATGAATGTACATACAGAGGGTTTACCACAAGGTGCAAACCACTAGTAACACTCAAGAACTCAAAGTCCAGATTAGATTCTACCAGAAAACATCTAAAAAAGCCTGCCCTGTTCTGGAACAAGATTTGTTGGACAGATGAAACTAGATTACTTTGTACCAGAATGACGGGAAGAGAAGAGTATAGAAAAAGAAAGGAATGTCTCATGATCCAAAGCATACCACATCATCTCTCAAACATGGTGGAGGCAGTGTTACGGCATAGGCATGTATGGTTACCAAGGGAACCGGGTCACTGGAGTTTATTGATGTTGTGACTGCTTATAGAAGAAGCAGGATGAATTCTGAAGTGTATATAGCAATACTATCTGCTCAGATTCAGCCAAATGCTGCACAACTGATATGATGATGCTTCACAGTACAGATAATGACCCAAACGATAATGAGAAAGCAACCCAAGAGCTTCTCAAGGTAAAGAAATGGAATATTCTTCAATGGCCAAGTCAGTTACCTGACCTCACCCAACTGAGCATGCTTTTCATTTACTGGAGACAAAACTGAAGCAGAAAGACCCACAAAAAAGTAGCAACCGAAGGTAGTTGCAGTAAAGGCCTGTCAAAGCATCTCAAGGGAGGTAACTCCGCATTTGGTGATTTCATGGGTTCCAGACTTCAGGCAGTCATTGACTGCAAAGGATTTAAATCCAAGTATGATAATAAAAATAAGAATAATAAAAAATAATCCTTATATTTATAATTATGTTAGTCCAATTACTTTTGAGCCGCTGAAAATGAGGGTCTATGTATAAAAATGGCTGTAATTCCTAAATGGTTAATGGAATATTTTTGTTGAACCCCTTGAATTAAAGGTGAGAGTTTACAATTCAATCACATCTTGATGGCTCTGTTTCAAATCCATCGTGGTGATATAAAGAGGCAAAATTATGAATATTGTGTCACTGTTCAAATACTTATGTACCTAAATGTAGTCCACTTTGTAAGCCAAGAGCCTGGAAGACGTTCAAATTAGGAAGCTGGTCCCTTAAGTGCCTTGGCCGTGAAGTAAAGTAAAATAAAAAGTCCCAAACCCACAATAATTCAAAGCATGTTTTGGCATTATCGAGGTAATTTGATATGTTGCAAAGTGTTGTCCCATTCCTGTTTACACCATTTTAAGCCTTTGCAGCCTCTCACACTTAATCACTTTTCAGCTGACGTCAGTCAAGTCTTTGAGGGTTCAGGGCTTAGGTCTTAGAGGGGACATTGGAACTGGGTCTCAGGGTTAACATCACTCAGAGTTGATTGAACTAATTTTTAATACCTGTTCTGACACCGAAAACTCTAAGTTTGACGGCTCAGAGTTAGTCAACCCAGAGTTCAGCTTTAAGATCAATTTGTTAAACCTGCTTTCTGAAACAGGCCCCAGGTGAAAAGTCACAGGATCACCAAAGTTATTAGAATTTATCCTCTCGGCTTGGCCCTCACTGGTGAGTTACACGGTTGATACAGTTTCACAGCTGTGATACACATTTCATTATTTCCTCTTTAAAAGCTCAATAGAAGTTTAAAGATAGCGAAAGGCATGGAACCAAAAGGCTTGGACGACCACGAAAGACATCTAGTGGATGATTGCAGATGATCAAGAACAGAAAGTCCTGATTAGACTTGGTCAGAAAACATCTAAAAAAGTGGACACGTCTGTCACGTCTTGATGGCTTTGTTTCAAATCCATTGTGGTGGTGTACAGAGGCAAAATTACAAAAATTGTGTCACTGTCCAAACAGTTATGTACCTAACTGTATGTGGGCAGAAAGGAGAAGAGGGGGTGGGGGACAACTGGAGTAGCTATCTTTGTGAGGAACAATAGTATATAGTACAGCTCACAATACAGACTTCCATTTTAAACAAAGCAGCACCACCATGACTAAATGCTGATGCGTAAGTGAAATGTCTTCAGATGCATTACGGCTAGTGGCCACATTGTGGCTTCAAAATATCCCTGGTGCCTTAGACATTCATTCAAACAGTGCAACATTCTGTCTCAGTATACAAAGTCAGCATTTTTCTGTAAGAGGTCAGTCTTAATAGGCAGCTTCACTGCCAGTAAAGTGCTGCGTTGGTGGTTTTAATACAACAACAAAAACTCATTCATTGTAGTTTCATAGTATTAATGCTTAAACACATTTTTGTTTTTTGTGTTTTTTGGCCCCTTGGGGACAGAGGAACTTCACAACAAGCTAAAAAAACATTATCTATGAAATCGCTATTGACTTGTGATTGTGATTTCAACATGCCCCACAGCAGTTGAGAAAACCTTTTTTTTTTTTTTAAAACAACTAAGTTAATTCACGAAGTCTGTAGTAAAGTTTTTAAGCAGTGCTCACTGCTAGAGGAGGCAAAAACCACAGCTGGGAAAGCTAAAAGAGAGGGAGGCCAGTGGCTGGATTTCTGCTGTTGCTCCTCTCTGTACAGCAGAGGGAGTACTTGTACCTTTATCTGCTCATGGGGGACTGTAAACAGGACTGTGCATACAGGTGGTAGTCACCACCACAAAACCTCACCCCTCCTGAGCTGTGCTTACATCCAGTTTCATCATCTGGAGATCAGTATGATACCAAGGCATGATGTAACCCTGCATCAATCGGCCTGAGAAAATTTCAGGTGCATCATCAGGTTAGCTGGTAAATTCATCTATACATTTCATCTGTACATTTTATCCGTCTATCTCTGTCTCCCTCTGGTGAGACAGAGGGAGACAGATATATATATATATATATATGAAGGAGGCCATCATAAGGCTGTAAAAAAAAACAATTCTATCAGACGGATGACAGAAAGTAAGCCACATTAACATTTTGGTACATTCTTAAAAAGAAGGAATGAACTGTTGAGCTCAGCAACACCAAAACACCACCTCACAACAACTAGGTAGGTTAAGAACACTCTTGAGGAGGGAGGCATATAATTTTCAAGGTCTACAATCGAGAGATGCTTTCGTGGATGTTAATACAAAGGGTTTACTCCAAGGTGCCAACTACTGGTATAGCTCAAGAACAGAAAGGCCAGATTAGACTTTGCTACAAAACATTTAAAAAAAAGCGTAGCCAGTTCTGGAACTACATTCTTTGGACAGATGAAGCCAAGATTAACTTGTACCAGAATCATAGGAAGAGAAGAGTATGGAGAAGGAAAGGAACAGCTCATGATCCAAAGCATACCGCATTATCGGTCAAACATGGTGAAGGTAGTTTCATGGTATCTGCATGTATTGCTGCCAATGGAACTGGGTCACTGGTGTTTACTGATGATGCGACTGCTGATCGAAGTAGCAGGATGAATTTTGAAGTGTATAGTTCTATACTATCTGCTCAGATTCAGCCAAATGCTGCAAAACTGATAGGGCAGTGCTTCACAGTACAGATGGACAATGACCCAAAATATACTGAGGCAAAATTACAAAAATTGTGTCACTGTCCAAACAGTTATGTACCTAACTGTAGGTCTTATTGACAATGTCAGGCCGAAGATGCTGTCTAGCCAGAAAACCTCTTTACAGTACTCAATATTAAATATTATTAGGTAACAATTTGTAATACAGCCCACGATTTACAGAGTAATTTAGCTGTATCAGTCAGGTACTAATAAAATATTGACTGCAGGTTGGGAAAAATGGTCTTAAGAACCGTTTTTTTTATTGCGCAATTAAAAAGTAAAAAGGGGAGAACAGCCATACATTATATTACAGCCCACAGACCTTATTCTTAGTATAATTGTAACAATTAAATTTGTAATTACTTGGCTCCTTCATAAACATGAAATATTAGTCATGTTTGATCCACTTACCTCTGTATGTTATATTATTACATGACTATATTTTGTAGTTTTTACTCCTCAGATGGAAATAGAGGCCTTCCATAGCTGTACATTTTTTGGGAAGTTTTTGCCTTTATTAGACAGTTGATAGAGGGAGACAGGAAACAAGGAGAGAGGGGGATATGACATGCATCAAATGTCCCATGCCAGACTCGAACCAAGGAAGTGGCGGTTACGTGGCATGCGCTGTAACCATTCAACCAACAAGGTGCTTTCATTCCTGTACATTTGACAAAAGTAAATTTGTTTTCTGCACCGGCCTACCTGTTATGAGCTGCTGCACTGCTGGACCAACACGCCTGCTAGGAGCAAATTTTCAAAAATATAGTCCCATTTCTGGACTATATTTTCTGGGGTGTGGCTATAACTATTTTGTAAAGGCATACCTTTAAATTGAGCACCCCTCTTCTATATTGTATCTTCTACAACTTGTAGAAATTTGCCACAACTTGGATTTTTGCATGACACAGTAAGAATAATGTATATGGGCTGCGTGTGGCTGATCTCCCCTTTTTACTCTTTGATTACACAATAAAAACATTGTTCATTTTTTTCCAAAATTCAGTTTCTTTTCCTAGTGTTGTACTATGCAGTTACCCAGTATTTGCAAGAATACTTAAAGTATAATTTACTTCTCCTTTCCCCTAAAATAACAGCAAGATCTAATGTGATGGGAATAAGTAAAACAACGTAATAAAGAAACTGATTTCAATCCTCTAAAACCAAAGCCAACTCTAAATGTTGCTTATGCTCCTTAGACTGTCCTTACATTTACAGGTTGAATAAGTAACTTTAAGGCATGTATTTAAGCGCCCTATGCTAAATTTTAAGTAAGGGGGAAAGTGACTCAGAACATTTACTCAAGTACTGTACCTAAGAACAGTTTTGAGATTATTTCACATTACCTGAGTATCTTTTATTCTAGTCCAATTTATACTTTTACTACATTCCTGAGGTAATTATTGTACCTTTTACTTCACTACATTTATCTGTAAACCATGGTTACTAGTTACTTTGTAGATTAAGATTTAAATACAAAACCTATGATCATCTTATAAATTATGATGCATTTTCTTGATTAATCTACCCAACAGTGTATAAATCAGCTAAAATTAAAATTCTAAAATGCTTCTTACCGTTTGCCAAACTGCAATATACTCTTACTTTTGATACTTTAAGTACATTTTGTCAATAGTACCTCTGTACTTTTACTTGGGATTACGATTGTAAGACTTTTACTTGTATTTTACACTGTTGTATTGGTGCTTTTCCTTAAATAAGGGATCTGAATAGGATCTTCTTCCACCGTGTAGCATACTGCACACTGGACTAGTGCCTGTAGCAGCAGCAGTTGTTCACCTATGTGAATCTATCCTGAATTACACAATCAATCATCACTAGAGGGTTTACATGGGCATGGATGAAGAAACAGCACTACAGTAGCAGTGCAGGTGGAAAAACTGGACTTTTGGTTGACAGTTTGAACACCGTCTAATAACCAAATGTGACACAGTTAATAAATTTTTCTATACTAAAGGGAGCATGCCCATGTCTGGCTAATCAATATTATTAATGCAGGAAATCTAATTGTGCTCGGGTTTCATAAGTGTACTCCATGGTCTGAAGAGCTCCTTTGACACATTTGAACACACTTTGTACACACACTTTTCCATTCAAGGTTAAGTAATCAAAGGCAATGAGGATTCATTTTGAAAGAATAAGCCTTTTGATACACATTTTTAGCAACTTTTAAGGAATTGAGTGTAATGCAATGAGAAGACGTCTTAAAGGGATGTGATTCGGGATGGTGATGGGCGTAGTCCTGCATATGTGAAAACAGCATTATAAAGTATAACGTTTTCTATACATACAGCAGTTTCTATACATACACACACACACTCACACATCGATGATACATTAGGGGAAATTTGGGGTTCAGTATCTTGCCCAGGGACACTTCGACATGCAGACTGGAGGGGATCGAACCACCGACCTTCCGGTTAGTGGATTATGTTCACACACGTAAAACAGAAGAAAATAGACTTGGAGTGTAAAAAGAGTGTTATAATGTGAGTAAAACACGAGCTGTTATGCCGCCTGTGCAGAGAGCCGGATTGATTGAAATAGGAGTGTATCTGTTCAATCAGAAGAGTGAGATGGACGACTGAAAAACAGCTGAAACGCTTTCTGTGCAGACACACCGTAAGCTTAGGGTGCATCCTGTGTTCCCTCCACGTTGCTCTGTACACTTGTGGCTCTGGTAGAAAAGCTGAAAAGAGGTAACTAACTGCAATTTGTGTAAGGCAGATCACTGACTGCCGGATATTTTAGTGCTATTTTAGTGGACTATGTTAGTCAAATCTTATTGTTTTTAGTGTTATTCATTTTAGGTTTGATTTTATGAAGTATGGTTTTAATTCAGTCTGTCTTTGTTTGTAGTACCACAGGTGGTGATGGCCTCCTGTCAGTGGTTTGCCATATTGATGGTGATATGGTTTCTGGTGGCACATTTTTTAGTGTGGTGTTTTATTTGGAGTGTGATATGTTTTATCTTTTTCACAGTTGGGATACTGCCAGCGCTCCAACAGTGAGTGGTTGGCATCCAAGCCATGGGACGACTGTCTGTCCTCTCTTTTGACTGTCTTTTAGTTTAGTACGTTATTAATAACTAGCCAGTTATGGCAGTTAAGCCACACTGATCGGCCTCTTTAGTGAATTCAATGTCTATTCCAAGTATGTACCACTCTTAGGAGTTACTAGATTGCAATGTTTATTGTATACACACCACATGACTAGACAGAAAGAAAAACATACTGCTAATTTCTGTATTCTTGGAGTCTTATAATGTAGGTAGTGGTACCAAAAGAAAAATGTCAGATGGTTAAAATCGTCCTCTGGGGAGCATTAATGTGCACAGGAAACCTCATGGCAATCATTCCAATAAATTTGGAGATTTATGCATGTTATGAAAGTGAAACTGTGGGCATGGTGAGTCAGTCAGTTGTTCAGCCCAGGTTTTGGTCTCTGTACAGCCACAGTCATACCGAACATGACAACCACACTACAAGACCCCTGTAAAAAAAAAATAGTTCCCATAAAAAATTACCAACTGTTGTTTTTACATTTCTCTTTTTTTTTTTTTTTTTTTACAGATTAACCAAATAATATATTAATTAATGAGCTGGTGGGGGTGGAGGTGTTGGTAGGAGTGTTTATGAGGAGCAAGGCTAGATGTTTCCCCCCTGCTTCCAACATTTTTGTTAAAGACAAATATCTGCCAAAATATTACATGCCAAAGTGTTTTCCTTCCGTGCCTAAGAAAAGCTATTTGAGAAGTGACTAAACACATTACCTCCTGCTGCAAGCGCAAGGACTCTTCTAAACAGGTAGCACTAGTCATTAGTATTCAGACAGCTCCTCTTTGTCATACAGGAGCATAATTCAAACTAATGCACTGGCTCATGAGAACAGCTTTGTCATTCATTAACTGGACATTAAGGCAGATGTTAGAGGAAAATTTTTGGATTTTATGCAAGATCACTGCAACTGTCTAAGGAGAAAATCTGTTCCTTTATACCTACTTATATATGCACATGAATGTGGATGTTCAGTGTTGCTGCTCCTGTATAAAGCAACAGTGATGCAGCTGTGTGTTAGTGTGTGGGGAGGGAGGATAGTGATTTCTCAGAGGAAAATACTGGTATTTTTTTCCAGACAGACATGAGCTTCATTAGCTAATGGACTTGTCAGGATAATCAATTCAGTCTGTCAGACAGGTAGATAGTCTGATGCTTTCCCACCACACTGTCCTTCACCTCCCTTTGGCTCCAACTCACTTCTCTCTAAGTACTGGCATTCTCTCTTTCTCTCCGTTCTTGCTCTCATTTTAAATTTAATTCAGGTCCATTGTATTCTGTTCAATGAAAAATCATTTCAGTTCACTGAAGATGCATAAACAGCAAAATGCATTCCATAGAGTGGGAAAGTTCATTCTTGACCTTGGAACTATAGTTTTAAAGAAGAGTCAATTACAAGCTTTTTCTGGAGCTTTGTGTCATCTCCATCAGCAGGTTGAGCCAACAACAAGATGCCTTGCTGGGTAATCAAACTTGAAGGTAGAGCCCTATGCGATTAGCTGCAATAGCTAATCCAGTTAGCTGCATGCATTTCGTACAGATTTAGAAAGAAGCATCTGAAATGATGGTAATACTTTATAATACAGCCTGTGATTTACAGTTGAATTTCATTGTGTGAATTAGGTACCAATAAAATACTGACTGTTTCTTACTGGCACTTAAATGTAAGTACGGTGGAAGAAAATAAATGATGGGGAAGAAGGAAGACATTTTAGAGGAAAGGAGAAATACATTAAATTCCAAGTATATTTGTAGATACTAGGTACTTACAGGTAAAGCACTGGGAAACAAAACTGGAGTTTGGGAACAAATAGTGTTGACCTTTTTCTTACTGTGTAATTTAAGAGTAAAAAGTGGAGAACGGCCCCACATTATATTACAGCCCACAGACCTTCTTGTGTAGACTGTAATATGTGTGTTGAGTGTTACGACATGGACACAGCGTAGGATACGATAAGGATGATTTAATTAGCAAAATGGTAGGATTGGTGATGGCAAGGGGCCAGCAGGCTGTCGATTGTTTGGAATGGCATAGACCAGCTCGTGGCTGGTGGAGTACGGCATGGCTGAAGAATGGGCTTATGGTGGCATGGGTGGAGATGCCATGGCGGATGAGCTGGCACATGGAGTCCTAGGAACAGGAAAAGTCATGTTAGCAAGTTGCAGAAGGAAAAAAAAAAAATCACAATAATAACTCAAGTACACAGAATACTGGGCTGACTGAACAATCTGGCGATGAGTGGAAGGAGAGCTGGGATACCGGAACGAGCGAGTTGATGAGATTATTGTAGACAGGTGTGGAACCAGGAGCCAGATCAGGTAAACTGTGCCCACAACACACACAAACACAAAAACTTACAGGGGAGGACAAGACACAGTTTGATCATGTATCATTATTATCAGCATAGCTTCTTTCTTTTTTTTTTTTACCTCCCCTTCCCCTTTTTAAATATGTAAGGCAGTAAAGTTGACTCAGAGTATAACTTGGGTAAACTGTCTTCTAGGTAATAGTGGTGAGTGTTTACTACCGTGCTGACCTGGTGGGGTAGGCGTATTGTCTCATTCCCAGTTGCCAGCGTTTCAGTGCTACTTTTAGCATTTTTGTTGCTCTATCTCAACCCAGCTAATTTAGCCATTTACTTTATTTGTACTAGCTCTGCTGAAGTACTTGTAGCTCTCTCCTTCTCTTAGCGATTTTTCTCGCTAATCCCATAGTTGTTCACACGCTCTTGAGACCTGTTAGTGATGGTTTCTTCTTCTCCATTTCACTCTCCTGCTCTCTCTCGGTCGGTGTGTCTTGGATCAACAAATTAACTTGTTCATGAAATTTTGTCGTTTTGAAGCCTCAGCGTATTCGATCGCAATGTTCATTGCAAATTCAGCAGCATCTGCTGCCTTAAGGCTCGGACCGACCTTCAGCACATAGTTCCGCTCCCTCACTGGAGCTGCTACAGTCAGCATCTGCCTTCTTTTTGTAACCCGTCTGTGCCTGCAGCCATCAGTGTTGATAGGCTATTACTCGTGAGGTGTAACCAATCATATAGTACTGTGGAGGGGGGCTGCATCATAGCGGATTTTTAAATTAATCTATTTTATGGGTGATGAGATTTAAAAAATAAAACCATCATCGTAAAAATGCCGAATATCCGATGATCCAATCCGTCACAACACCCATAAAATGTTTTAAAGTTTTTACCGGCCCCTTCAGTCTCTTTACTGGCCCCCTCAATGTGCCTATCATTTGGGGGTGAAGGCCAGTCCCAGCGGATAAATCCAAGGCTGAAATTCCGAACAACTGTGCAGGCTCCACCACTGGAAAGTCTCACCAGTGTTAACATGGCCCTTCACCCTTGCCTGGTCATACCCCTTCTTTTTTTAAAGTTTTGTTCCTATAATCTTTGGCTGGTCCTTGGCCATGATTTTGATTATGTTGCGGAGTATTCCTTCCCTGCACTTACCTTAACATCATTGCTGGTCTTCTGTCTGCAGCTCCTTCTCCGTCCCCTGGTCCCCTTTCCCCCATCTCCCCTCCCCTCTTTTTTCTTTCCCCTGCCCTGTGCTCTAACACAAACCCTGTTGCTGATGTGCAGGAATAGAGTTGTGTGGCTTGGTCCAAGACATTTTGTTTGGTTCCCATTCACAGAGCCAGGGCTGTGTGGGCACATCAGATTTTTTTTTTTCAGCACACACACAGAACGGACAGCCAGTGAACCTTAAGGAGATAATTCACTGAATTTGAAAAAAGGTGTATTGGATTACAACTGCTTACTCCACTTTATATGTATCAGACCTCATTTCAGAGTCAGGAGCTGTCCATTATGTGACATGTTCATTAAATACCATAGCCTCAAACATTGCACACAATAACTCACGATATCATTGCATTAGGGCTTAAATTATTAAAGGATCATACCAGTTTATTACAGTTTAGGGCTCATTTTAAAAAATTTGTTTATAGCTTTTACCATTATCTTTTATCAGTAACTTTGTAATCACTATTAAAACATTAGGTTTGCATTTAAAATTTAAATGATTGCCATTGATTTCACATGACAGTAACATTTCCTAGAGCTTATGCAACAAAATGTAGTCTGTTTGCTTATGTTGCATTGCTGCCAATAGTACAGCCTTACAGCTGTGTGGTTATACTGGTGTATTCGTGTTGGGCAGAACTGTCAGCACTGACTTGTCACCAAGCTCCGACTGCTCATTACAGGTCATCATGTGTTGTTGCCTTAACACACACTTTACATACTACTCCATTCTGTCTCTCTGTTACCAACAGATGTGGTTCTGGACAGGCACTCAGCAGGGGGGGAAAGGGCGAGGTGATTACCCTCCAAACCCCAACACAAACACAAACACACACACACACACACACACACACACAAACTTCCTCCTTGCCCTTTCCGCATCATACCAGCTGTTGCTTTCCCCAAACCGTGTGCCTCCATTAATTATTCAGTTCTAAAAGACAGACAACCACATACACTCACAAACACACAAACACATGACACACACACACACACACACACACACACACACACACACACACACACACACACACACACACACACACATGCAGAGAGTCAATATTGACCAAAAATCAATCAGTCATGTACCACTGGGCAGCCTTGAAACAACAACAAATACTTATGAAGTGGTAAAGTGGCATTCAACAGTATGGCCTCAATTCACCACTTCATTTCCTATGGTGATGCATTTTGTCAGCGGACAACAAGAATGGAATATTCCTCCTTTCTTTCCTTCCCACTCTGAGAATCTGACATGGTCCACAGATATGCTGAGAAATGCGAAGCAACGCCTTTACTACCTCAGACAGCTTAAGAAACTCAGAGTCTCTCTGAGGGTCCTAAAGAACCTTCTACTGTGGTGCTGTGGAAAGCCTCCTAACAGAGGGGAAACACTAACCAGCCTTGTAGCTTCCCTTGAGTCTTTTAATCTGGGGGCCGTTCAACATGAATTCCATTAATAAAACTCACCAGTGTCTCAATATGATTTGTTTTATTTGACTATGACAATGATTGTAATCTGACAAAGTGTACAGCCCATCAAACCACTTTGTAGTGTCAGTTTGCTCCCCTTCACCATCGCACTTACTTTTCTCACTTTATTTTACTATAATCTTGTTTCATCTTTTTTATTTTTGCTGCAGTGCTTGGTTGTGTGTTATATCCCCGTTTCAACCAAACACTTAGGAAAAACACAAACCCCAATGAGGGTCTGGGCATCTTGGTTAGTTCAGCACTCTCCACTGTTGTTCTTTTTTAAAGGATGGCATTTGCTGCTCCATACAGATGCACTAGTAAAATGTTGATTACTGTTGTTGTGTTTGCTGTAGTCGTGCTTTTTGTGATATGATGTCACAATGTCCCAAAAGCAGAGGCTGTAAAAATTATTACATGTTACTATATGTTTTGTTCCTGCAGTGAAAAAGGGCTATAGTTGTCAATAAAAAAAGATTCAAATTATGAAATGAAACAGTTGCTTTTTGTTTATAGTTGGGGGAAGACAGATCTTCTCTGACATCTTTGTCTGCAGCCGCTACACTTGTCTGGCCTCTCTAGGAGAAGTCAGAGCTAACAAAGCAGCAGTGACCCAGCCTGGCCTCCCAGATTGCACTGGGAAATATGCAGATCTGCGGTGGGCTTTCAGGGCTGAGTCAGACTCTGCGGCACTAAAGGCAAACAAGACAGAAGGGGTCAAAGGTCATGTTACAGCTGGAGAGGCAGAAACGCAGACAAGGCAAAGCTGAGGTGCTGAAAGGCATTTCTCAATCTGCCATCTCAGTCTGGTCTCTGCACCAAACAGATCCTGATCCAGAGAGCTTGTATGACAAACTCAGGCAGTGTCTAAAAGCGTACGAGTTAGTTAGACTTGTTGGACCATCTGGACCAGCTTCAACATTAAATTACTGCTTACATTTTAATCCAGTAAGTAAAGTCCAGTAGCAGTGAGGATCTAATTAGAACCATTACTTTGGATTTTACTGATAATACCTTAAATGTCCCTGTGGAAAGTCACATTTATGTAGGGTGAATTTTAATTTGCATGTTGTGTTTTTTTTCTTTCATCTCTTACCCACATTTCTCTATACTGTGTACACTTTTTTAAAAACTCTTCACACATGTCTCTTTACCAACATGCAGCTCAGCAGAGCAATTATTCTCACATCCAGGGTTGCACTAATGCAATGTAACACTAGATCCAAATCTCAGGATCAAGTCTGGTACCGGAACACTGACAACATCTGTCTCCCGACAAGAAAACTTTGTCACTCAGAACAAACTAACCGAAAAGCCACTAACAGCAAGTAGCAGTATAGTATGTTTCACTATTATCTTTGAAGTAGCTTCTAGGAGAGATATGCCACAGATAAACTAGTAAACATGTGGTTAAGGCTGCAGAGTGTTTGCATCATAATTATTAGTGCCAGTAGAGGGAACTTGAAAGTAAACATGTTGTTCGGTGCATTTGCTGAAAAGACTGATGCTGTCTCACACAACCGCTACATGTCACTTAACAAAATAAATGTGGGTCGGAATAAGCTGCTTGCACTAACAACCTTTTTATAGAAAGACACTCTTTCTTTACCGCATGGTCTGTGCTTCCTTTCAGTAAATACACTAAATTAGAAATGCTGCAACAATTTTCCATAGGTTTTATCTTTTTGCCATTTTTGCATAGAGTTATTCCAAGAGCACAAAATGAAACTAAAGGAACTGGAGTAATGCAAAACAAAACTAAATATATCCAATATACATACCTGTGCAGGATATCTACAGATATAAATATACAACAGTGCTAGTCAACCCTGACTTCTGCATTTGGCCATTTGAAGTCCTCATCTTCATCACACCTTCTGTCCTTTCTTCAGTACACCTGAGACAGAATCTTTTTGCAGCCTGATCCATCCTGACAATCTGCAGATATGTCCAGACATCCAGCATTAATTGTGTCCAAAAGGCGCGTCTGATCATAAAATGTTCACCTCCATGAGAGGAAGATTTCCTCTGTGGGGCTCAGGAATGGAGAGTAAAGTGGCAGGAAAAGTGACTCCGTCCTGGGATGGGCTTTACACCACTCTGTGACTGGAAGAGAATGGTGAAACACGACATTGTCTCACCTGTCTCCTTTCCTTACCTGGCACAAGTCTTTCATAGAGGTCATCAAGGAATGGAATCAGACCTCACTGTTGTTTGTCCCAATTAAGAGTTTATTTATTTAAAAAAAAAAAAAAAAATCTTTTTAGATGTATACGTAGCAGAATGTAGTACATTGCAGTTTAATTTACGTTTACAGTTTGTGTTCTGTTTGTAGGTTTTGAACATTAACCGTTTTTACAACAGTTTGTATACATGTAAACAAGTGTAAATCCACAGAGGTTTGGTTGTATCTGAGCTGGAAGTGAAAACAGTTAATCAGTTTTGAAAGATGTGGTCTTTGCACCCCTTTTTTCGTCAAGGCAATTAAAAGCAATCCACAGTGTAGTCCACACTGACTGCTGTTGTGCTGACTGTGTGAAGGGTTTTGAAAAAGTAACCTCAGTGTAGAGAAATGTGAGTGAGCAATTGTAAAAAAGTGTAAAAACGTATCACTGGATGAAACAATATACAGCTTCAGGAATCCTGAAATGTGGCATGTCTATTTATTCCCTTCAAGGTTGATTTTCTCCTGTTTTCATATACAATAAGACAGGTTCAAGCAATTACAACCAGTGATTTCACACATGGCAACAGCTGCATAGCACGTAAAAACAATCATGGATCACCTTATTTTTTACGTCTTGCAGCCGCGGGTGCTCTTTCATAATATCCACAAAAACTGCTCTCAGATATCAGCGCTTCAGACCCAGTCAGCAGTAAAACTTGCTCTCATTTGTTCATCTGCGCATCATCTCATCTGTTCATGTTAAACAGATGCTTACAGTTACACAAAGGTGCACAGGTGCTGCACTTCTGTGCAAAAAGCTTGTTGGTGAGTAGTTGTTTGGTTAGTTAACTGATTAAAAAAGGGAACAGCTGTCTGCCTTATACGTATTTGTCGACCAGAATTATGTGAGCAAACCAAAGCTACAGAGCCTCTTGACAGTGGGTCTGGACTGGTCTATCCTCTGTCCACTGACACACTTGACAAAATCGACAAAGAAGATACAAAATAGCTCTTTACAAATGCTGGGCTTCCATCTCCTCAGCATATTCATCGTCATCCAGTCCTTTTGCAGTGCAATTTTGCCAGCAAGTTTCACTTACGTAAAATTTTGAGCAGATTTTAGCAGCACTGTATTTTTTGTATGCAGGTCTACATTCAATCATCAGAAAGCCTATTAGTTTTTCACCTTTGGAAGTTCATTGAGCCTGAAGATAATACTGATTATGTAGTAATGAAAACAACGACTATTCCTACTCACATCGTTATAACGATTCATTTTGGTTCCTCGATTGCAGTCAGCCAGCAGGACTATGATAGGATGAAATGACAGAAATGATTTACCACCCCCCTTATTACTGCTGATAACCCACAACACACTCTGAGCTGTGTCTATCTGCTTGTATTTCATGCTCTGCAGTAAGAGAAGAATAATAGTTCTGAGGTGACTGGCAGACACATTGGCAGGCAAAGTCATTTTCACTGTTTATGTGAAGATTATCAAACAATGTCATAATTATAAAGACATATCTTGAATGTGTTGTAACCTGACTTACTGGTAACTACTTTCTCAGATCAGTTCGTAATTGTTTAATGATAAACTTCGATCCAATATTCTAATAAAAAAACAGATATCATTTGATGTGTCTTCTCAAATCATCAGGGCTGAAAATTTTTTTGGAAACATTTACTTTAGAGGCCGCTAAGATTAAGATTGCTTTTTCTTTTGGGAGTCTTAAAACTGTAATTTCAGATAAAAACATATATTTAATATAAAAAAAACTATAAAGATGTTAACCAAAGTCAGAGCTCATGGTGTTGTCTTGAATCTCACGTGAAAAAAAAAACCTCTGTGGTTGTTTTTGGTGTGTGCTTTACCATTCATTATTTAATTACAACTCATCTACAGTATATCAATGGTTTATGTTTTAAAGTGGTCACAAGTTGAGAACCACTTATTTATAGTAAAAAGTGTAACAAGAGAAATCTCATGATACTTATTTGAGTGCAGCTAAGCTGACTGTGACCTTTATATTTAAGCATTCCTGGTGTTTAATGAAGTGAGCTTTGTTACGTTACATATCAGTCTAAACTGGAAACGCTGAAATGTGAGTACCATGGTGTTAGTATGTGGGCGTGTTGTTTCCCCCAAGGGCTAATGTTGTTAAACTGAACCTGATCTCGTCTGACATCGTACCAACTCTAATATATGCTGACACAGCGTCCACACTGAACATGCCCTCAGACACAGGCTGATGTTTTGACTTGCCCTGTATTCTCCTTGAATGTCATGGAGCCATGGGCCGAGTGCCAGAAGAACATAGAGCAGAGGACTTTTTCCACAGGAAACTGTGCGCAACCTTTCTGTATCACTGTCACTGGTAGCACACACTAACACCATGCAATAGCAGGAGTGATATGAAATGTATGAGTACAAACAATATGGCCTACAGTAATTTGGATTGTAATGAAGGCATCATTCTACTTTTACCATCAGTTGTTAAGACAGCTTCCTTCGTCTCTGAGCCCGTCATGTCATTTGGCAAAATCTGGTAGACTGTTTACACTGCACCCCTTCTGGGCTTATTTTTCTTTTCTTTTCTTTCTTTTTTGTTTTGGAACTCTTACACTTGTTTGTCATGTATATTTACTGGCAACAACAGTAATCTCTTGCTTTTAAATAATTTCTTCTTTCTTCACTTTTTTCTTTCTGTATTTGAAGCCAGTTTCTTTTAGATGTGCACATGCTGTCAAATTGATGAATGCCTGTTGCAGTGCCATGAGCTCTCTCAGCCAGTGTGAAAAGTGATATTTGCAAAGATGAGGCATGATGAAATGCATGGTTGTCTTTATGTTGTTCACATGGTGTTCACAAGAACCACTGTGCACTGTGATGCTGATCAAAGTAAATATTTAATTAGGACAAAATAGGATTTTTGATACTTCTATCAATACTTGAGTTAAAAGCCATCATGCTACGTTGTCTGAAATGTTCTTTTTTTTTCCAACATAAACACAAAACATGCGCAAACACAAATCAGTCAGGCCAAATATATCGGATGGTTCTTATATTCTGTCAAATTCATATATAAAAAAAAAAAAATCCAAAAACTTTTGATTTAATTAATTTAATTTTTTCTCTAATTCATTTCAAATATATTACCTCTAATGATAAAAAAAAAAAAAAAAAAAACCCCACACACACACACATAGCCTACATTTCATTTGTACTTAAAAGTCATTCATGACGAAGAATTATGGAAAACAAGAATTTTGTCTGCGGGTGACTTTACAATTGATGATATTTAAACTTATGAAAGCATAAACCTGGGACATGTCACTGCTTTACCAAACTGAAACTACTAGAGAACAAGCCATACTGAACCATGATGCCATGTCCAAACCTGACGAAAATAATGCCTTCTCATATCAAATTAAAGTTCTGTATTCAAATTGGGATCTCAGTTTTTATTCCTCTGAATACAGGCGGGTCAAAAATTAAAGGAAAAACCTGAATAAATGAGTAGAGAAAAACAGAATGAATGCAGGTGCTTCCACTGAATGCAGATGCAAAGCTTTTACAACGATTCTGAGACTTCATCCTGTGTCATGTGTTCAACTAGAGTGTGAAGCTGTGGTTTTTCGAGACCACACACCAATTTCTATACTGCTGTGAGTCCCGCAGTTTTCACTGCACAAGCCCACGTAGTACCTTAAAATGTAGCCACAAGCCCGTTCTCTCTCAAACTCTAGTAAATAAACGTCTAACGATTAGGAGTTATATTTATTGAGATCTCAGCCCTAATTGATTGGTAGAATCAATTGGGGCTCTCATTCACTGCCATACAAAGTGCAGGCTGACTCCCTCCTCACCTTCCTCTCTCTTTAACTTACAGATCCCCCCCTGGATTTTAACACTGTGTAATCATGCAATAATATATTTTCATGTTCAGCTACTCATGCTGCAACTGATAATGTAAAAATCTTAGAGCTACAAGCTTTAGTTTAGGCCCAATTAATTTCACCTCAATAACTCAATGTCAACTTGTGCTAGGCAAAAGTGGAGTACCTGTGTGGCTCAGGGGTTAGCACCGTTCCCTGGATGTATGGTGTTTGCCCTTAAATTATTGCCAACACATTGTCTAGCTCTCATTCACTGCCCTTGTCAGTTTTGATTGCACGTTTCCACACATGCACGTGGTTTTCCTCTGTGGCTCTTTCCAAACTTAACCACTGTGTACATGTTGGTTATTGACATTTATACGTGTTCTTCTCCTTCACTGACATAAAAACTGCTGACCTAATCCTTCTTTAAATTTCCCTTTCTTCAACACAAATAGTCTCCATTAATTTTAACGCGGTCTAAGCAAACAATATATTCTCATGCTTAACTACTCCTGCTGACACAGTTGAATGCTTTAGTTTTATGGGCAATTATAATTCTCCTTAAAAAATGGGAACTTGAAAGAGTTCTTTCTACGGCTGTTGCTGGTTTGGTGCTTAGCACAGCAACTTCATAATCAGAAGATTTAATGGTTAATCCCTGTTATGAGAAAACACACGTTTCCGCTATCTCTATGCAGACGATAGAAGTTTCTTGACTGGGCAAATCTTTTCATTTACATATGACTTTAACTTATGTTCAATTATACATTACCTTAAGAAAATGTAAACTTGAGAGGGCTTCTTCTAGGAGATGGCTTGGTGGACATTACTGTCTAATAAACAATAGTTCAATCCCCACTAACAGGGATATCTGTCTGCTCATCCCAGCATTCACACTTTTTCTTCAGATTATGCTTTTTTCAAGTCCTTATTCTCAATAATGATAGAAAGAGTAGTAGTATTGTAGTAGTAGTAGTATAGTTTGTTCTAATATTATATGATTTCCATCTTTTTTTGATATTACTGAGTCCTTTTGCCGCCGGATTACTCATGGTGCGTATAACTAGTGCTTTGAATTACGACAACATATGAATGCGACAGTGGCTGATAGACGGCTACATGTAGGTTTTACGACAGTGGATTTCTTCTTACGGTGAAACATGGCGACCCACAGATGAAGTCAGTGAAGGAGTGAGACATTGAGTTGAAGACTGCTGACTTCTTATTCTTCTTATTCTTCTTCTCTGTTCGCTCACAGACACAGCTCTTCCCTCCGTCAGCTCTCCGCTGTGCTCACGCAGAGGTAGAGAGGAGCAGGCGAGGGTTTAGGAGGCAGCATGGCGGCGCAGGGAGGCGTCCTGTTCCAGGAGAAGGTCAGCAGGCTGCTCAGCAGACAGGACGGGAAACCAGTGTTGAAACCCAACAGGACTTTGGCTCTGAGAGATGCTGTAGCCAACCGCAAACTCAAGAAAGGAGGTAGGAATGCAAAGTGGGTCAGGCCGGCGTCCTCCGAGGGCCTCTGACTGATCTAATATACACAGTCAGCCGCAGAGACACAAAGCTGCAGAGCTAGCTTCCGGTGGTGCACCGGGCGCACACTCTTCAGTAAATACGCTAACATGCTAGGGACGCGCAGTGGGGATACAGTTTTATCATGATGGATGGACGGACGGACGGATGGACGGACGGATGGATAGATAGATAGATGGATGGATAGATGGATAGATATGATACGTATGGTTTATTGGTTTATAATTTATCTTAGATTAAATAGCCGGATGGGAATTTTTTTTTGTTTTGGCTAATCCATTGAATGCAATACCTGACAACTCAAAAATCCTGTGAATCCAATATTTCCAGGAAGCTCTCCAATAAAGCACTCATTTAGGTTTCCCTTGGAAGGCATTAAAAAGAATTATAGTTAATTTATAATAGGCATTATTATTTCCTCCACCCTGTAGTAGGCTGTAACATTAGTTATAAAACACTTTGTATGTGATTTGAACAAAACCTCGCTGAAAAATCACCAGTACAAATCTTCCAGAAAAACTGACCTTATATATATATTTATACGGTATATATATTTGTTAGCAATATGCCAGGCAATAATGACAACAATGTGAAACAAATGGAAATTCATTGAAATTTATTCCACATTTGGTAAATAATTGTATGGTTGATTGTCACTGTTGGTTTTTATGGATATCTTTAATACTTTGGTTGTTATGACTGTGGAACAGGTATTAAATTCAATTTTATGTAGTATTAAACATTTAAATTTAACTTAGTGAACCTGCTGAAACCCTGAACACAATTCATTGCATTGATCATTAGTTTGATTGTGTTATATTAGATTTTTCCATACATTTGTGACATTGTGATACATGTCAATATCAAATATCAGTGTATGACACATGTATTCCTTCTGGTGTGGGTAGTCGAACATGAAGTAAGGGTTGTTAAGTTGATTACAGTATGCCTTGATTGGCTCTGATATTAGCCCGTGAGATCTTGGGATGTCCCTACAAACAGGTAGTTTGAAGAAGGTCGAAGGTGCAGTGCACAGTGCCCCGGATTATATTCCTGAGGCCCTAGATCAGAATGAACACATTAGAAAATAATGATGAAGACGGGCTTTTTTAATTTCAGTGTTATGGGGAATTTATGCATAAAATTCACTGACAGAGAAGCAGCATGTGAAAACCTCAATGCCATTTTTATTTGCTTGTATATTTACAAAATGAGAAAAAAATCACTGCCTCTCTCTTTCAAAGTTTACTCCTGTCAGTGTCATTGGATGTACACTGTGGAGATTACATACACTGTGTATGTGGCCTACACAGGGAAATGGGGAACAGTGTATGGGAGGCGACACATGAGCGTGACTGAAGAGAGTGTGGAACCTCCTGTACGGGCTGCAAAACAGTTGAAAACAAGTGCCCCTTTTCCACTACCCACCTGCACTGTGTGGTGTCAATTTGGGCTTGAGTGTTGGCCTCTGCTCATACATCAGTGAGTTATGTTGTCCCTCCTCTACTAACGCAGTCAGGATATGTGCACATAAAGGCCTCTGTGAAAAGATGGATTGTAATCTAAACACAGTTCAGCTACAAGTGATTTCAAACTATCACCTTTAGGTAGAGTTTGTATGTGAAATGCTCCCAGATTTGGACTGAATTGATTGCATGAAATCGGCCTAAGACCCAACCCCACTGAGCCCTATTTGTACCTCCAAATTTGAGACCCAAACCAGAACCAGAGAAGAAGATGAAGAAACAGAGGTGCTTGCTTTGGATACATGAAAATGCTTTCTCACAAATACAATATAATCTAACAGCAGCCATACTACAGTGGTAGATTAGGTATTAGAGCCTCACCGATATATCAGTTGGACGATTTTATTGGCTGATATTGGCCTATCACAGATTTACTAGTATTAGCCTATATGTGCTGAAATGAAACCTTTTTTTCATAGAACATAATGCAGAAAAATATGCTTTGGGGAATTTGACAAATGGTGTCATCACATAGTTTGTCCAGCAGAGCCCACTCCGTCTCCATTGTTTACAATAATCTCAGCACTGTCTTCAGCACATGTACCAGAGTACACATGACAGCTAAGCAGATGCTGAGCATCACAGCTGAGCAGATGCGGATATATTAATATCCGACTTTTTTACTCCCTAAAATCGGTATTGCTATCGGCTCCAAAAATCGAGTATCGTTCAGGCTCTATTAGGTATACACAGAATAATGTTCAGTGGTTATTTGGTTGAACTAAACCATTATAGGTCCAAAGAAAATGTTATTCAGTTTTTATATCCTGGAGGGTAACCAGAATAACAGCTTTAAAGGTCGTCGTACAAGCTCCCTAAATAAAGGAAACTAGAACTGCTTATTCTGTCTGTATGGCAATTAAAACAAGGGAACGAGCTGGTGCGGATTTCGTGTACACAGCCAATAGAGAGCTTTTATGAGCTAGACAGTTACAAACAGGATCAGCCCATTTTCTGGTTTCAGTTGCCTTGTACTACAAGTTTTCATTTCCTCTGACTGGAGGTGTTTGCATTCTAAAGGTAGATATACAGTGGAGCTGTGTAGAGCCAGTGACTATCTAACAAGAATGGGGCAGACAGTGACAGGCTGAAGGTGCTAAAGGTGAGGTGTGATTCAGGATCACATGGATTAAGTTTTCTTTTAATATGTAGGGCTGAACATTTAAACAGTCTTCATGTCCTATAAATAAAACTGCAGGCCTATATTTGTGCTCTGCTTAGTATTAAACAAGATACAGTTGTACGAATTAATAGCACACATCTATCTACATTATATTATAATTCTACATGAATAAAAGCACATAAAATGGTAAAGGTTGAGGTCTGGATCCTGAGGAAGTTTAGTTGTTGTTTATACCACAAGTGTAGCTGGAGTTTCTCCAGAAGTTGTGCCAGAAATCCCCACTCTGTTGTTGGTTTCCAAACCAGTTAATCAGACAAAAGTCAAGTAAACTTAATCAGTATTCTTTATAAGAAATTACCAATTAGCTCACATTTCTTAGATATGACATTATTAGTATATTTGAGATTACACAATAATATTTATATATAATCTTAACCTTTAAAATTGGTGTTACATAGATGTGGCCTTTATATCTTTTTGTTGATGACAGGCCCCTCCTTTTGGTTTATAATTGGCCAGTTAGGATAATAATGAAAAACTGCTGGCAACTGAAATCTGACAGTGTTTGATACACAGGTGACTGCTCCGAAATTTAGCTGCTTAAGCTAACATTAATGTTAGCTTCACAGACTGACAGGACAGTTAAAATGACAATATGATTATACTTAAAAGTTTTAACTGGTAGGTTCAGACATGTCTGTTCACCAGCTGTGTGTCATTTAAACTCGACTTTCCAAGCTAACTGCTTGCTGCCTGTCTGAAGTTAACGTGAGGTGAAAACCAATCTCATTTTTGTGTTAAAACACTCCTGTCTGCTGGTCTAAAAACACTTTAACCCAATGTCTATTTTATCAATCAAGTTACACAGACTGGTGTGTCTCCTGAACAAACTAATCTTTGGCCAAGTTGCCTAGAATATATCAACCAGACAACAGCAGATTTAATGTTGATTAACTACAGCTGAGTAATTAGTGACACTTTATTAAATACACTGAAATCAGCAGTCACCAGTTTAAATCTTTCACCTCCTACAGCTTGTTAAATTTGAAATTCTAAATCAAATTGGATTAAAAGACAAGCATGAAACTTTCTCTCCACAGAGGCCACCTGTATCACAGAGATGTCAGTCCTGATGGCCTGTTGGAAGCAGAACAACTTTGTGGATGGTCTGTGCTCTAATGAGATGAACGCCTTCTACACTTGTGTTGAGAAGGCTCAGGTATGTTCACATAGACCCTGAAGTGACGTGCAAAAAACCTTTTTCTGTAATGTACAGTGGGAACATGTTCACAGAAATTATCACGTTATAAGTGCACGAAATCATTTTTGTACACATTAGGGCTTGGTGATGTTAAAAAATTATGACAATATTAATCTGAATATTATCTTACATCTGCACATAGTATATGACAATATGGCAAATGTATGCAAAATGAAATGATCAAATCAAATCAGATCTCAGTATTTAACTTTGAGTACAACGTTTTTACAGTATTACTGATAGAAAGGATGGACAAAACTACATATGCTAAACATTCACTAGTGTTTGTTAACAGTTTAGCTGACTGTGCAGCAGACTGTATAGACATTAGTCATTCGGCCAGCTAACATACAACAGATTCCAGCTGTTTCCTGAGAGGAGGCACAACAAAATCTCCCCTTCCTCTCTCACCCACAAGTACAAGATGCTGTGCGCTGCAGAATCTTCCCTCCTCTGCTTCTATATCTCCAAATAAAGTAACATGCCAAGGGCTGCAACTTATTATCATTTCATAATCGATTAACTGCACTTTATTTTCTCAATTATCTGTTTGGCCACTACAACACCCGAAAACAGTTGAAAATGCCCATCATAGTCTCCTAGAGCTCAAAGTGACATCATTAAACAGCTTGTTTTGTCCAACCAACAGTCTTAAACCCAAAGAGATTTTATTTATTATAACATCAAAGCAAGGAAAAGCAGTCCCCCAGCGGTCCATGCCTGTAGCAGCATAACTAGGGGGTGGTTCAAGCCAAGCCTGAGCCAGCCCTAACTGTAAGATTTATCAAAAAGTATGGTTTTAAGCCTGCTCTTAAGTGTGGAGAGGGTGTCTGCCTCCCGGACCCAAACTGGAAAAAGGGTCTACAGTAGAGGAGCCTGATAACTGAAGGCTTTGCCTCCTATTCTAGTCTTGGAGACTTCAGGAACCACAAGAAAGCCTGTATTCCGGGAGCCCAGTTTTCTAGTGGGGTAATAGGGTACCATGAGGTCTTTAAGATATGATGTTGCCTGACCATTAAGGGCTTTGTAGGTGAGGAGGAGGATTTTAAATTCTATTCTGAATTTTACAGGGAGCCAATGCAGAGAATCTAACACAGGAGAAATATAATTTCTTCTCCTAGTTCTTGTCAGTACTCACGCTGCAGCATTCTGGATCAGCTGGAGAGTATCTAGAAACTTGCTGGTGCAGCCTGATTATAAGGAGTTGCAATAATCCAGCCTAGAAGTAACAAAAGCATGGACTAGTTTTTCTGCCTCTTTTTGAGAGAGGATGGGCCTGATTTTTACAATGTTAGATAGGCGAAAAAAAAGTCAGTCCGTGAAGTTTGTTTTATGTGGGAGTTAGAGGACATATCCTGATCAAAGAGAATTCCAAGATTCCTAACAGTGGTGCTGGTGGCCAGGGGGCCAAGCACAATAACTTCAGTTTTGTCTCAGTTTAATAGGAGAAAGTTAGTGTTCATCCAGGTCTTTATGTCCTTAAGGCAAGCTTGAAGTTTAGCTAACTGATTGGTTTCATTGGGCTTCATTGACAAATACAATTGGGTATCATCTGCATAACAATGGACGTTTATAGGGTGTTTTCTTTTAATATTGCCTAAAGGAAGCATATATAAGGTGAATAGAACTGGTCCTTGTGGAACTCTGTGACTAATTTGTGAGTATATATTGAGTATTCATCATTAACATGCACAAACTGAAATCGATCTGATAAGTTGGACTTAAACCAGTTTAGAGCGGTTCCTTTAATGTCAAATAAATGTTCCAGTCTCTGTAATAGGACAAAACATACAGTACAGTACGCCTAAAATACAGGCAAACTGACTTAACTAGGCGATTACTAAAGAAGAACATATGATGTATTTGGAATCTAACAAAGGGATGTGTTGTGCTTCACCACTGTGTCCCTTTTCAAACAGCTCATAATCTATTAATTCTTCTCAGGCTTTTGAAATTATGCAAATCTGACTCCATTGGTAAATCTTCTTATTTTATCAGAATCCTTTCAAACTTCTTGTTGAAACTATCTATGTTAAGTCTTCAACTTTATGAAATAAAACTCAAAAGATCCAGTTGAAAACGGTAGGCTGAGAAGACTGTTTTGAGTCCTTAAGTACAGCGCTTGAGTAAATGTAGTTAGTTACATTCCCCCACTAATGACTAACTAACAAACCACAGAATAACACATTTCAGAAAAAAACAAAAAATGTGAAAAACTACCATTTCAGAAAGCAACTTGCAAACCAGGAGGAAAAAATGTTGATTTTAATGAAGAAGGTTCTTATTTGTTAATGATTAATCACTTATTAATCAATCACTGTTTGGAATATTATCCATCAAGATATCATATTGACTGAATTTGGTGTGACATTGTTTGTGGATCACTTGACATTGGTTCCATCTGTGTGGGTGCTTTTTGCAGCAGTACTAGGCCAGAAAGAGTTAACAATGCCTAAATAGTCCAGAACCAGAGGATCGCTGCATTGAAAAGCCGGTCATTGAAAAAAGACGATAAAATAGTCAGGAGGGACAGTAAAATTTAAGAACCTTCTGAAGTTATTTTTTTATTCTGAAATGTATTCAGTAATTTTGTTTCCTTGTACTGGGATAAATGGTAATAATTTGTTTCTTGTCCAGCGTAAATATAGTTGTCAGCTTACAGGAAAAACTGGGCCCTCTGACAGTTTCAGATCATAGACCGAAAACAGGGCATTTCGCCAATAAACTCCACTGATACCCTTTAAATATCTATTTTATTGATTTGACTTTTTGATTGTCTGTAATCAGTGTGTTTTTATTTCATTGCATATGACTAATCTTTTTAATATGAGAAAAATAAGCTTTTAACAGAAGTGCATATGTAGATTGTCATATTGTGAGAGACTTCTGTGGTATGACATGGATCCAGGATTTAAGTAGTCTGGTCAGCATTTAAACTAAACATAGACTTTGATTTTGGCTTAGATCAAACTAATAGTCAGACTTCAAAAATACACCTAAATTAATCTGTTGCACAAAGCTCTTTGGTTCTGGACTACGTTAAGAACATGAATTCTAGGTAAATTTATACGTTTTTCAAACTGAAAAACATGGCTGACAGAGAAACCAGGTCAAATCCCTCAGCTCTGTCTACCCCAAATGTTTGCCCTCTGGAAGAATTCATCTGTTATAAGGAAATTTTACTGTGGAAATTATAAGTAGAGTGGAAGAATACAAAAAAAATGTCCAGTATTTTAAAATTTCAGCACAGTTCAGACCTGTAGCAGAGCTGAGCTGCAGTGGATTCTGAATGTGGCAGAACTCAGTACTTATGCTGACTCATCAGTCTGGCTCAGGATCATTTCCTTTGGGAAATGAAAACAACTGACAGTGTACTTACTGCTGTATATTTCCAACAGGTTACTAAGCTCTCTTAAAAACATTTTTACCTTTTCATTACTCTGCCATATTTTATTTCACAGGCTGCTATGAAGAATAAACCTGAGCAGACCAGTATCCAGGGAGGACGTCTGCACCCAAAACAAGCCACAACCCTGCTGAAGAGATATCCCAACTTGCGCAATGAGATCTAGGAAGCAAGCTTTTTAATGCATTTGTTATACGGACTTAATGTGCAGGTTAAAAACAGGCCACTGGACTGAGATGTGGCACTAGGTTTAATCATGTTACGGTGTTGTCCAGAATTGTCAGCTACTGTATGATTAAACAATGGGATACCATATACATTTATCAAATTAATAATGCAAGGGGCAGACCACTGAAAAGGGTGATTTCAACACAAACACACCAAACTACTCCATCAGTATGTGACTTCAGGTTTCCTAAGGTTATTCAATTATTTAATATTCAGTTATTTGCTGGCCAATTTTCTGGTTTAGCTTTTGTATTCACAAAACACTGTTGTATGGTTTGAAATATAATGTGACATTCTCTTTGTGTCCTAAATAGGCTCTGATGAAAATGACATGATCTTGTCTCAACCCAATTTAGCAGAGTGGTCTCATTCAGTGCAGAGGTGTTATTGATGGATGTGATGGAATTATTATTCTTGGGTTTCATGGCTCCTGGCCGGGAAGTTACTGTTTATCACTGAATGCTGAATGCCTCATCATTCTTATGGAAGCTGAGAGTGGTGGTTAACAAATGCTGAAATAAAATAAGCCTATCAGACAGACAGGGTTACATAGATTACCAGTAAGCAAAGCTCACTGTGGTTGATATGGAACTTCCTGAATGCATTTAAACCTTTTTTTATGATCAAATAATTCATCAGTTTTTCCCTTTCTCTGACTGTGTCCCAGTTCCATGCTACACAATAATTTGAAGCAGAAGTTGTAGTCTGTAATGTGTTCACACTCTAAAGTGACAAAATTTATTCTACTCACAAAAGTTAGTATGACTACTAAAAAACTTTAGATTTTGGAGTGTGCTATTGAGGTACACTATTCTCCCACGATGCAATCTACAAAGGAAAGAGAGGAGCTCCTAACGGCTGGGAAAGACAAAGAAGACTAAACAAATGTTGATCATTGTGAAACAGCCCCAGAAAGATATTGGAAAAATATTAAATCTATGAAAAAAACATTTTGTTTTCTCTTTTTGAAGTTTAACTGACAGTGTTATTCTAAACTTGCAATTTGATTGATGTACATATGTCTTTGCACGTACTGTGACCATTTTAAAATCAGACGACTTGTTGAATGTATTGTTAGATAAATGGACACAACAGCATAATTCTGACTGGGTCTAGCCCTAAATCTGTCCTCACCATGCACTATAACACATTAACGTACATTACACGTTCCTACCAAGCGCTTTCTACCAAAGGTGGTTAGTAGTATTTTTGATTTATGAATACCTGCTTGCACCAGGTCACGGTCTGCGCAGTGCATCTAAGTCTGAGTATATTTTTGTCATATGTATATATTTTGCTGATGGGAAGCTCTAACATCTGAGACTTGACAGCTGATTGCCAAACAGCAGCCGTTTCTATGCAAGAAGTCTTCACACGCACATCAAGACACAAGCACCTTGTTTGTTTGTGGTTTACCCTCTGGGTTTGACCTGCTAACAGAATAGTTCTTGGAGTAAAACTGCTGTTGAATGTGCATATAGTGAATAGGCTGGATCAGTCAAAACCACCAACCCTGTGATTAGTGGACTAGCCACATTTCAAACATGACAAGACTCCTCTTTTCACAGGCTGAGTTACACTTCTCTCCTCATGACTAGAAGACAGATCATGATATGTAAAATTAGTGGAACGATCTTTTAATTTAGAAGCTTTCGGGGTTAACATGATCCTGGCAAGCATTGTGCATATTTAGAGTTTTTCTCTTAATATGCTGAAACATAGAGTAACACATGATTGGTCTTTCAGCGGTCTTCTCAGTTCAGGTACAGAAAGCGACAGTCAATGACCACTAGTCAATTAAGTACTACTACAACAACCACTACAAGTACTACATTTATATTAAAAATTAGTAACTTTGACTGAAGTAAAAGACCTGCACTGGCATTGGGACAGTAAAGTTACATCCCCGTTGACCTAACTAAACTAGCAGTCCTTTGCCAGTCACATCCCAGCTAAATCGATTTGGTCTGTGCCCAATATATGTTAAGGTAGGGTTCTTGTCATTCACAAAAAAAAACATATTTCAACACAAGAGTCATACAAAGACTGACACAGTCTCTCTTTTTGAAAGAGCTCGGCTAGCATTATCCCCCTTGAAGCCAGTCTTTGTGCTAAACTAAGGTATTTACTGGATACAAATAGCATACATAAAACTCATATCTCATCACCTCTCATCTGACTGGAAAAGAGAAGAGCATGATTAAAGTTGAGCTTTTCCTCTGACGTTTCATGCTTTTTTTCAAAGACCCTTTTAAATCTTTCCCACGTTTCCTAGTTTTACCCTCTTTTCTTGCAGTTAGTTTATTTCTGGCAGAAGTATTGACATTTTGCTAATTATGTTGTAAGTGTAGATTAGGTTTCATGTTTTGTCTGAAGCACAGGAAGGATTTTGTGTTGTGTTTGCAACGACCATTGTCAGATTGTGGTGTTTTTACTGTGTCCCTGTTTATCTGCCTGTCATTATAGAAAACCATTTCCCCACCCTGCTTATCACTTCCTCCCAAATGTCTAGACCAAGAGGAAACACTACCACAGCCCACAGCAAACACTCTCACTCTTACATTCACATCTTCAGCCTGCTTATTCACCCCTTCATACCAAATTGAATAAGTTTTGATTTCTCAATACCTATGTAAACAGTAGCCTAAGTTAGTAAAACAAGGCGATTAAACTGATGTTCGCATCTCACAAAACTAGAAGTTTACATCTACCCCAGCAGCCATATCAATAAAATATTTTGATGGAATTTGAGGGGCAACTTTGCTATTTTCAGATCTTTATCATTATGGGGCAAAAAAATGTCAGGTTTGCCCGAGGTTGGCACCAGAGGAAAGGCTGTGTTGTTGCATGTATCAAAAATGGTTTATGTAAATATTGCTATTATGTTCAAAATAACAAAACACGTTCTCTCCAAAAATCCCATATGTGACTAACATACCCAACTCCCCCATTCCTCCAACCCAGCATGCACACACAACACCACAAAAGTAGTATACAGTACAAATCTCAAACACCAAGAATGGAAAAAAGGGAGGGTGGGTAGGCTCCAGAGTTGATATTGAGGAAGTTATTGTATTGTAGGTTTCTGAAATCTATGAAACATCACTGGCTAACAGGTTTCAACTTCACATAAATGGAACTTTGATTGCAGAGTTAGCTCCAGTTTTAGCGTGTGAGTAGTGAATCTGCTGCTGATGCTGTGTAGACATTGGTGATGTGGAGACAATAGGCATATTGGTCTGTTGGCTGTCGCTTGGCTGTTGGTCGTGCATAACCCAGATCTCGCCAGCTACTGGTGTCCCTCCACCAAAACGATTTTAAAAAACTCCCATAAAAACAGAATTTTCCCCTTACATGGCTACATCAGAACAACATAAATATAAGAACCATTTAAATTCCGAAGACACTGACATGAAGCTACCATATACTAATCAGTAACCCCATGTGGAGAGTAAGCTGAAACTCTGAGGCTGTTTAACAGGTCAGAATACGAACAGCTCCTGGTGCTGAAATTAGGTCTAATCAATAAAACCACTTTATCTTAATGAAGAAGTGCTGAACCTCTTCAGTTCAAACCCACATCTAATTCCTCAGTGTTGTTTAACCAGAAGAGATTAGTCTCTTTCTGTCACAGCCAAAGCCACAACTCCAGTTTTTTTCCCCTAATGTTTCTAGTGTTTCTCTTTTAGCCGTGTTTTCCTCCTTCTCCCTCTCTCCCTCTCTTACAGCCACGTGGTGCCAATCCATCAGCTCGTCAAGCTTGCAGTACATGTTCCCCAGTCCTACCACCACCTGTTGCACTCTTAAGTCCAGTAGATTATGCTCAGGCCGCTTGGAACTAAACAAGTTCTGTTCCAGTGCTCTTTCCTCGTGTTGGCATTTGTCTTTCTGTGTCTAGGACCAGTAGTCACCTTCTTGCCTGCCACCTTTTTGTGTGCCACGCTCAAGACCTCCTGCTTTCCTTACCTGACATCAGCTCTCTTCCCCATCCTGCCTGCCAACTACTACTCCATCTCCTGACTGCTGAATCGCATCCTTCCCCCACAGCTACCTCTCCACCTGATACCCACATCGCTCTGCTCTACCAGGCCCGCTCTGCTACCGACAGCTAACCATTCCCCGGCTTTAAGGACTTCCGCCTTCCCTTCACCCTCCCTGCCTGCTGCCCACTTCACTCAGCCCCTTGCCCAATTTCCCCACTGCTCTTCCTAACCTCACCTCTGAGTTTAAAATAAAGTAAATTTTGCTGTTTCTAAACTCCAGGTTTTGGGTCCAGCGTTTGGGATCCTATACTTGTGAGACTTTCTGACCAGATTAAAGGCCCTGATAACCTGTTCTTGAAAGTGATGGGCTCCTATGTGAACACACAGTTTTCTTTCAAAGCTGTACCAGTTTGGTTATTTCACCTGACAGATTTCTGTATTTGTGTTTTTGTTATTTTTGTTATTTTTGTGTGTGCTTGTGTTGTATTGTAAAACTAACTAACTATTGTAAAAGTTAGACAACTAAACCCCTTGGCTAACCCCTTTTATAAAAATATGAAGTTTGATTGCAGCTCTGTGACAGGATGCACACTCTGGTCTACAGCATGAAAGTTGTATCAGTAAATGGACTGCACCTATATAGCCTTTTTGTAGTCTTAACGGCCATTCAAAACACTTTACACTACTGCTACATTCACACACACATTCATACAGCGCTCTTTCCTACACATACTGCGCTTTCTACACACACACACTCTCAATCCGAAGATACATCAAGGACAATTTGGGGTTCTGTATCTTGCCAGGATACTTTGACATGTGGACAGGAGGAGCCGGGGATCGAATCACCAACCTTCCAATTAGTGGATGACCTGCGCTACCTAAGGCCACAGCCGTCCCCATGGTAGATGGGCAGTATATGCCCATCTACACCCTTACTTTCTACCTCTATAGGGCAAACTACTTCCTGCACTGAATGTTGGCACTAGACAAAAATTGTTATGTGCAGAATTGTCCAGTGTAGATGTAAACTGGGAATCTACATCTATATCTTTTAGCCACAGCTCAATATTGACATAGTACTAAGTTACATTCTCTGACTCTTATTGTTCAGTAGTAGTTTATTTTATTTACTTGATCCAAATAAAGATGCAGTGACTGCCTTTGTAAACCATCTCAGGGTATTCTCTATTTTTGATGGGTCTTCTGTTGACACCTTGTTGAAATTTAGTCACGGAAAATTCTCAGCTTTTTCAGCGGGATCTGTGAAACTGTTGCTATTTTTGAAATCCATCTCCTGAGGAGAGCAAGCGTCTAGGGGCTCTGCCCCAAGAGGCATGCTGAAGAGTTCTGATAATACAATTAAGATCAAGAGTTATAATCGTGTTTGTGAGCGATTACCGGGGAAATGCATCAGTGTCTCAAAAGTGACCTGTTGTTGAAACCCAGCCTATCAGGCCTTTTCATCTGGAGAGAAATCATGGCCTTGCACTGCTTATCTCCATCTGATCTTCTTACCTCTTCGGTCATCTGACAGTGGCATGATGTTGGTTTAGGATTATTACTGCAAATCCCCCCCAAAATAATCCTATAGTTGAATCAACACCTCTCAAACAGTTTCAACACAACCTGAATATTGTAACCTTCATGAAGGAGGATTTATTGCAGGGCTGCATTCGTTTTAGCTAGGTGTGCCTACTATATTGGACCGAACATCCCTTGACTATACATCTACAGAGCTGAAGAGTCGACTGCCTGCACTCTAACTTACAACATACAGTCTGTTGGAAATTTTGGGCCTGGGGAGTATATCACGTGTCCCCAATTCAAACGGGTAAAAAATGTAAGTAAAGTGATAAATCATTGTGTTAAGGTCAAAGTCGAGAGTTGTTGTAGTTCTTTCATTTTGTTAACTCTAGCTTAAACATGGGATTCGTGGGGCTTAATTAGTTTAATTTTTTCACCATGATGATCCATTTAGCATCAGTACAGTGGATACAGTGGGTACATGATCAGTGTGTTTTCCTCTTTTTACAGTGTTTTTTTCTCAGAGCCATTATTTGAACTCCTTTTCTTCTTGCTGTCGGCAGCTCTGCTCTGCCGCTCTTCATGCGGCCTTCAAGGACCTCAGGGCTTTTCTGTACTCTGGCGCACGGCCGCGTCAAATGATCATTATCTCTCTTGGGCTATTTATCTGGTAACTTGAGACAGACTGTTGTAAAGTGTGAGGATTAATTATTTACAGGGGCTCTAATGTCAATCATTGATATAAGGCTAAGCATAAGGGCTTCACACCTTTGATTTAAAAGAGAAGCAGCTGTGAAACGTCGAAGCGACGCCTCTGTGTGTGTGTGTGTGTGTGTGTGTGTGTGTGTGTGTGTGTGAGAGAGAGAGAGAGAGAGAGAGAGAGTTATCAGTATGTCCTTTCCTCTACATCAGCGCGTCTTTTTCAGCCCCGGAGCCGGTTGGACGGCTGGAGTTGAATCCAGAGCGGACCACAGCCCGGTGTCTTTTGAGTGTCCCTTCCCGTCGGTTTCTTATCGCCCGGAGAGGAGAGATTATCAGAAGGCGGGGAGAAGTGGCAAAGGTGCGGAGGAGATGGTTCCTTCAGCAGGATGGACCGGAGGAAAGTCGTGCCCGGGATTGTCCCCTGCTGTCTCCTACTGGCCCTGTCTGTCTCTGGAGAGGTAAGCAGGCTGCTGCCAAACCTTCTCAGCCTATACACAGCCGCTGTTTACGATTTGTCATTTAGCTTGGCACAGTGCGCCCATCTGATTTAGATCCAAGGCTACAGTGAGCTGGACAACTGTAACACTTTATTCTGTGATTCTGTCATTTCGCAATAATTTTCTAGGAAGTTTCCTGAAAATAACTTTGATAGCTTTCCAGTGAAAAGTGGAGGGAAAATAGAGACAGTAATCTGAGACACTTTGTGCACGGCAAGCTGTGTTTATAAACACTGTTGATTTCCAGAGGCAACAGGCCAACAAGTCCAGCTGAGTCCATCACATTTGTCGAACGCTATATAAAAAGATACGTACACATACCAGATACAAGCCTGTGTATGTAGACGCATTTCACAACTTCACATGTTCAACTGACCTACTGTCCACTGTAAGACTATTTGGTCTCTGACTCTAGGTTGTGCTATTCATTGATTTCCCCGTCTCCACATTCCCTGTAGTTCCCAGATTGTTCTCTTTAGAAAGAAAATTGCATACACATGGTGCATTCCCAGCACATTGATCCACACCAGATCCCTACCGTCATACAGCAATCTGCTTTGTTTTCCAAGATGAATAGATAGATACATTATGTTGTCTTGGTCCAATATGAAAGTGAAGTTGACTGATTCGCTTGTAGAAACCAGATGTTCTATATCTCCCTGCTCAGTTCACATTTCGTATTTAGTCATATGCCACATTCAGACAATACATTGAGGACTATTTACCAAACATACAAATGAACACAAACTGGTGATGTGGTCACTCTCCAAGTAGGATTTTCAGCCTATTGTTTGGTTTTTCGAAGCTGACCTGGCCACTAAGCCTGCTCCTAATTAGTAAAGGCAATACTGTTAGAACTAGTCCGTGTCACAACCATAGAGACTTCCCTCTGAAGAATAGACACTTGAGTTACGTCCACTAACTACTCAACTCACGCCAACAGTAAACTCTCTAACGGAATTTAACCGCCAACGAGGACGTAATTAACACACAAATGAATCGAATTTAGTTCTGTCATTGACGCACAACTCGAAGGAGAACAACACGTTGTCAATAGCGGGTAATGTATCGTCCAGCCAGTTAATGAGAATACACAGAACGAGCATAATGCAGACTTCTTTACAGGAAGTTCCCTGCTGATGACGTCACCGCTACGTTCGGCCCAACCGGTATCCCCCTGCATCGACTCAAGTACACGAAGGTGCAGGGCAACCTGAAATTTATCTCTTAGTTGTATCAGTAAAGAACATTAAACAAAGCCAAAGTAGGTTTAGAGCCCTTTGGACAGTAAATGTAAGCAGTACATTTGCTACCAACAAAAGGCAACACTATATTAAGCCAAATATCCTCAAGGTGGGAGAGCAGTAGTCTTCAGCCAGAAGGGTGAGTACGATCACCAACAGGGTCCCAGGTCAGGTGTACCTTCTGTTCTTCACCTTCGCGTCTACTGACCTGATGTGCCCATCAGAGCTTGGGTGAACCTCGATGATGCGCCAAATAGGCCAGAGAGCCCTAGGGAGCTCTGGATCTACAATCATTGCCACAGAGCCTTCTGTGACATCCACTGGAGATGACTGCCAATTTTCTGGCAGCACTGCAATCCTGGTAAATTCAGCCGAATGAAGCAGGCCCAGAAATGGTCAGCAAGCACTCGTGCACGCTTCCACCGCAGGCATCTCAGTAACTCACCCCCTCCACTTCAACAAGCACCGTACGGGGGACTTCCTCTTAAATGGCTGTGCACCAAATTTGGTATACAGCGGCATCTTCATGGAGCGGATCTCCCAATCCAAATTAAACTGGATTGAAATCAAAATAGATTTCCTGTGGGGCCTGGAGCAGCTGAAGATCTGAAGACATGGCCACAAAGACCTCCCACAGCTAACTCTCGCCACCTTTGAAGTTAGTGCCCTGGTTGGAATAAAACTCCACAGGTGTTCCTCTTTGGCGCGCCATCAGGAAGGAGTCTGCATCAGTTGAGTTCAAGACATTCAGGTGCACGGCTCTGATGGTCAGGCATTTAAACATTTTCTCTTACATCTTCTCCAAACAAGGCCCCACCCTGCCAGCTTCTAAGTTTGCTTATGCCCCAGATGGCCTACCTATTCCTCTATTAACGTATGACAGGCAATGTCTCACAAGAAAGCCATTGGGGAGAGCAATATTTATTAGTAGTATCACTCACAATCATACTAATAATCTACCATTCTATTTAAGTTTACTTTATGACAGCTCCTGTGTGCCATATTTTGTTTCATACTACATATGTTTGTCAAGTACTTTAATCTAAAACTTGTCCATGCAGTCAGTAGTTGCCTTATTAATTGCATTACAGTATATCCATTTCAAGATATTTAAGAGTCCTATTCCACCCGAGCTTTAATTTTGAGCAACACTTTGAAAAATTTGTCTGCTCATGATTTTTATTTCATTTACTTGAATCCTGAATTTATATTTCAGCAAAACTGTTAAATTCAATTTGATATTAAATTTCAGTGACACAAAAGGTAATGATATGTTCAATTCATCAAACCTTGAACACTGTGATCTGCCTCAATCTTGCCTTGTTCGGACTTGAAGACTCTCCTTGTGAATCACAGTCCTTCTGACTGGTGTTGTCATTCACTGGAAACCAAACATAATGCAAAACAAAGTCAGAGCAGCAAAAAAAAAAACAAAAAAAAAAAAAAACTTTTTGGAGCAGAAACCCCAATGAGCCTGCAACAGGTGCTGTAAACATTGAATAAGATTATTGGAATACTCCACTAAAAACATTTAACACTAATCCCTGCAAGTTTGAAAGGTTGCTCTGAAAAGTTTGTATCTTGCTCCAATGTATAGATTACGTCATCAATAGTCAGCTTGGTTTCACCACAGTTAAAAGTGGTTAACAATGGAGAGCGTCTTTCACAGCGAAAAATGTGTCAAAACATATTAAAACATCTATAGATGTCTAATTCCAACTTCTACAGCATTATCAACTTCTCCACTGACCATCTGTGTGGTCAATATGTTCCTGGATGCCTTCCATTGGAGGCTTTGGAATGTCCAACTGGTAGGACACCCCGAGGTAGACCCAGAACAAACTGGAGAGAATACGCATCATCTGGCCTGGGAACGCTTCAGGATTCTGCAGGAGGAGCTGGAAAAAGTTGCTGGGGAAAGGGACATCTAGACTACCTTGCTTAAGCTGCCGCCACCGCAACCTGACCCCTGATAAGCGGCAGATAATGGATGGATGCCTAAATATAGATAAATATAAACTCCTTCTCCATATGTGTTTTGTTTTCAACACATGCCTGGGCACAGACAGTGAAAGAGTGCGAGCGTTGAGGACAGGGGATTTTGTGCATGAAACTATCATTTAGAATCATTCGAACTTCTAATACACTACTAACTGAAACGGGCTCATATCTGGAGTTTAGGAAAAGCTGGCATTGTCAGTTATGTAAGATATTTGACAACAAGGAAACTTTGTCATGTGGACTCCAGGATCTTCAGTACCTTTGATGAAAGTTGGGTTTATGGCATGAAAAGTGTAAAAGCTCTGCAGTATAATAAGAGCCATTTGTTAGCTGGTTGATAACTTCTCTGCATTCTGCTTACGAATCCTGATTTCAAACTCCATATTTGTTCCATGATGTTGTATTTCTTCCACAGGTTTCTGTAGGTGGATACTTGAATGTTGTGCTGAGTGCAGGTAAGGATCATCTCAAAATCTTCATCAGTGCGTGTGTCTGTTTTGGTAGAATGTGAACAGTTACATGAACTTTACTGAAATGTGTGGACTCATAACTAGTGTTAAATTATTGCTTGGCAGCAAAACATGACATTAAGGACTCTAAATTTGATTAAAGCTAATCTTTTTTTTTACAGGTTACAAATACAACATACAATGAAAATATAACTTCAATTCCAGTTTGGTCTAAAATTTCTGATTCCTTTTTGGATGTCTAATCTCATCTGCAGTCAAAAACATATGATTTAACCTCTGCACAAAATCCTTCAAAGCCTTAAAGTATGCTGCCTTTTTGTCATATATTTTTTTTCACTGTGGTTGATGTTATTCTTGAATAGTGAGTATTGGCTGTAGTTGAAATCTTTCCATATAATTGTACCAGGGATAACTGTCAGGTTGTAGGACTGTAAGGCATCAGTCGTATGTATCACCACTCTCAACCTGGAGTGTCGGGATGCACTTTCTACAGCACAAGCACAGGCATGGACTTCCCACAGGAAATGAGAATAAGGGGAGCACAAAAGATGGTTCAATGTGATTGTATTCAGAAGGATCATATCTGGTTTTCTGTCAATAAACAAAGAAATTAAAGCAGAGTTCAATATTGTTCAAAGTAATGTTACAAATTCAGTACATCATGCAGCACTTATCATTATCTAAACAGGAATATAAAGCCTAACCTACAACTTAAAACAGGAGAAAATATAAGCAGCACACCCGTACTTAATGCTTCTTTTAGCGGCCTAGCATACACTTTGCTAGCTATTTCTTATAGCACCAACATAAACCTTAAGGGAAATGTGGAAGCACTAGCCAGGCTACACTTGCACACAGACATACAACCAAACATATCCAGCATGAAGTAGGGCTGATTACAAAGGAGAAATGTTCTTTGGCCGGCTTAATACAAAGCAACGTACAAACTCATAGCATTTGAGTTACGTCCACTAACTACTCAACTCACGCTAACAGTAAACTCTCTAATGGAATTTAACAGCCTACGAGGACGTAATTAACACACAAATGACACGAATTTAGTTCTGTCATTGACGCACAACTCGAAGGAGAACAACACGTTGTCAATAGCGGGTAATGTATCGTCCAGCCAGTTAATGAGAATACACAGAACGAGCATAATGCAGACTTTTTTACAGGAAGTTCCTTGCTGATTATGTCACCGCTACGTTCAAACCGACTACTAACTCCCTGCATCAATTAAGGAACACAAATGTGCACAGCAAACTGAAATTTATCCCAGACTTATATCAATAAAGAACATTAAACAAAGTAAAAGTAGGTTTAGAGCCTTTTCTACAGTAATAAAGATCAGATGTGTAGCCTGACATCTTTCAGGAGTCCAAGCCATTACTATCAGTGGTTTTAGATCAGAATTGTACTGCTAGCAAACAGCTTGGGTTCAGGTTGATATTAGAAATTCAACTGAAGTTTAATTTAAACATTATTGGTTTGTCATTGTTTTTGGTATTCTGCTGTATTACAGACAAGACTTTTCTCTAAATGTATGTGATCATTTTTCCTCTATTTTTTTCAAAAGCACATGATGGTCAATGGGAATATAAGTGCACATCTCACTATTTTTCTCATTGTTAGTTATTTTCACATACTTGAATGACACTGACCCAGTTATAATCCAATGCAACAGACTGTTAGTGTTTGAAAGTGTGAACTAGTCTATAGATTATAATCAAGGTTTGGTTTGCATCTTTGTTTATTCAGGTATCATTAGTGGTTTAGGTTGACAACCCTCAGTAGTCCAGCCAGTGTAATAATAAGTGATTCTTACTCACACAGTTTGATCACCGCCATTGTCTTTAATGAGTGGTCGTGTCATTTCTGTACCCCATTTTTTTATGATAAATGGCTTTAATTTCAACCTTTCTGTATTACCATTATTATAAGCGGTTTTAGAGAGAAGGATGACTCCATTCTGTTCAATTGAATTCAATTTTATTTATATATCACCAAATCATAACAGAAGTTATCTCAGGGCACATTTCATATAATACAGGTCTAGACCGTACTCTTTATAGTTACAGTAATAGGTCTGACTGATGTTTTTAGACCAGTCATTTTGTTTAGTGGATTTTGACATCTTTCTGTAATACATTAATTATTACCGGGTTTGATTGAAACCTTTCAGCCATTTTAAAACTATTTGAGTCCTGCATCTTGTTTACATCTGTCAATAGTCTAGCTGATATAATGGCACAACTCACACGACACCTGGGCTAATATTAGTAAGTCATATGGGAGACTCAAATTGGAAAAAAGTTCTGAGGTCTGATGAGTCAAAAACTGAGTTGTTTGGCAATCACACTACACACTATGTTGAGTGCAAACAAAACACAACTTCAGAAAGACTCCATCCCCAGCATGGGCAAGGCCAAAGGAATGATGGCATTAAAACAGTGTTAATTAGTCCAGACAGTTTTAATCCAGCATTTATGTCAGGACTTGAAATGCTCTTCACAACATATGTGAACCCCACAGCTCCATAAAGAAATTTTTTTTTTTTTTTTTTTAAATCAGTGTCCAATAATCCTAATTGCATCAACAGTGACTGAATGCTGTGAATCTTTATAGGTACAGTACTGCACATATATTTAAACAAACGTGAACGTAATCGTCACAGGTTGAAATGTCTTACACAATATATGTATTCTCAAACTCTGTTCAGGTCAAACTATTTCTGTTCTTATCCTCTTATAATTACTAATATCCTTTACCCTAACCAGGCAGTCTGATCTATTTTGCAGCCTACAGTCTAGCCTTTATGCTTCTTCTGTCGATTGTTCTTTGCAACCCGCTCTGTCTCATCACTTCAGCTTCCTGCTTTCTCCCCTCCAGTCAAGGCATGTCTGTATACAATAAAGCAGCATGGTTTTCCCCCACCACCAGCAGCAGCCTGTGAATCCATATGTGCCTATAGCTCACAGTCACAGTTAAAGCTGTGACGGCTCTGTAGACTACCTGATTTTCTTGCTTTATGTCTTATGGCAATGAGGCGTCACCACTAATGGGAAAAGCTCCTCTGATTTTATGTCTGTCAAATAATCCCAACAGAAAATGGATGAGTTGACTGCTGGGTATTTTATGCTTGGCAGTTGTGTTGGCAAGAATCTACATGTGCCAATGCTGAGTAATTGACTAGGATTCTGAGTAAATTCGGGTGTGTGAACCAGTCACATAGACTCTCACCAGGAAGCAGTTTTATAGATTAGTTTTACAGGCAGTGCTTCTGCTTGCTATTAAGTGTCTTCCCTGCATTTCAGCCACATCATCGTCTTGTTAAACCACCATCTGCCCACCAGATGAATGTGTCATGTTTGACATGTACTCCAGCTTCATAGAATTTGTTTTTAACCAATCACTCCAGTATCCCATAGCCTGAGGAAGAATTCTGAAGCTGATTAAGTGTGAAAACTAGCAGTCACGTAAATAGGATCTTAATATACAAAAAATAAAGAAACAGCCAGAGTTAAATATCTGCCAGTATCATAAATATTTTGTTCAATAATGTTTACACAGAGTGAAATATTCAAACCTAGTCCCCATGTTTTTTATGGCCTCACCATTTCCTCTGAAGAAAATATTCTACATGTCTGATGCATTATTTTAGACATATTTCCCTAAAAATTCAGCCTGATACTTTGAGATCCCCACTAGAACTCAAAATACATTTATTTGGATGTAAGGAGTGGTTGACTACACAACATGAGGTTGTAATGACTGACCCTGTCATGGTTCTCAGAAAAGAGGCCCAAGAACATAACTCAGGGAGCAGATGTAAAAGTAAAGTGTCTTTACTTCAAAAAGAAAAACAAAGATACAAAATCTAAGCAGGCAAACAAAGTACAAAGCCGGGCTGAGGCACAATGCAAAAAACACAGGCAAGATTCAAAACACAATCGGGATCAAAACAGGCAGGCAAAGAACACAGTGCTGGAAAGGTAAGACACATGGCAAAAAGACAATCTGGCAGAGAGCAAGAGGAAACTGACCAGTGTATAAACTAGGGAGCTAATGAGTGAATGGGGAACAAGTGAGCAGGTGAGTGGGGAGGAGGAGAAGGTCAGGTGATTGTTCTGGTGGGAAAGGCAGGTAGGTGAGAGTTGCAGGGTCTGAAATTCACTCAGATTTTTATATTACAGATTTGCTACAACAGTGTGGCTGGTATTGTTTTTACCTTGTTGAGTCTGTGTGTGCGTGCGTGCGTGCGTGCGTGCGTGCGTGATACAATACCTCTGCTGTAAATACAGAGCTGTATACACACAATAGTAGAGTCAGCTTAATTTGTGATTAGAGTCCGAAAAGATCTGGAAAACCTTTCCCTCCACACCGGCTTTTTTGCTCAGGAAGGTTCCAAACTGAGTGAAATGACCTAGAAGTATCTAAGCGCAGCCATGATAAGAGCAGGTTGGATCCGCTAAATCCTAGAGAAAGGAGCTTCAATGCTTTCTTTCTTATCTCCTTTAGCAAGGGGTACATTGGACCATCCTTTACCAAAGGAAAAGTGATAATGCCATCCCACAATTCCTTGCGGCGGCAACATTTAAAGCGACGCACCATTTGGTTGTTCACAAAATCAAAATGACCAACAAGGGACGCAGATCATCATGTAAGTTACCGTTGCTTATTAAGCATTTTCCATCTTGTGCCATAACTTGCTAACATACTTATATGTTTTGAACTTTCAACAATATGTTAAACCCATAGGTGAACTATGAACATTACACTACTGTTGTAAAATGATGATAGTGAAGTTTACATTGTAGCATAACCTATGCACAGTTTGACTTAGTTATTTCTTCATTTTGAGCATTGTTGTATCCCCAGCCTTTAGGAACATCATTAACTAATTTTACTTCACTCACAGATGCTTAAACCCTTGCCATAATAAAAGGCAAAGGTTAAACTGGATCATCTCTTCAGTGGGAAGAGAACTGCAGCCAAATCAGGCTGGGAGTAAGTATATTTGTGGGTTAAGATGTTGTTATTATAAATGGGTATGGCTAATTAAGCTAATTCAGACCTATAGGCAGGCATTGAAGGAAATCGGGCAGGAGGGGGAGGTGACTGCCATGCAGGCCTCCAAAGAGTGGGACAACTTAAAAACCGGATACTAGGTAAAGCAAATCATATAGCTGGGCACTGTGGTGGGCTAGTGATTGTGAATATTATGTTGTACAATTAAAACAGGCTTACATTAGCTACCCCAGCCTTCTATATGGAAATGTAATGTGCTGATTAACTAGTTATCCACACATTGGACACACTCTTACAAGATGGCCCATAGCAATAGATTTCAGAAGCCCCTTTTCCAGAACTGTCACCTCTAACATGAGATTTCTGCTGTACATGCAATATAATGTATTCTTTACTGTGATACACATTGAAATCTTCTCAACACCAGGGCATACCTGGTGAGTCAAGGTAAAAGTACCCAAATGCAAAGTGACCAACCTACTCCTGTGAAATATACAAGCTAAATATAATGACCACACAGATGAAAAAAGGAGTCTAGCAGTTATGGAACACATGTAGGCTATAAATGCAAGATATAGCCAACATGTTGTCCTATATACTAAATAGTGCAATTTACATTCAGATACTCTATATTTATTTATTATTTATTATTTAGAATAGTTTGACCAGTTGGAAGCTCCTTTACTGTTGGTTTTACAGAGAGTAAACTCTGAGTATTTCTTAGGCAGCCAATGGTCTTTGCATCTCTCACAGAAAGATCCACTGCAATAAATATGACACATTGTTAAAGAAAGGCAAGTCCTTGATTCATTGATGTGCAAACTAAAATGTAGAAGAAAGGTTCTTGAATTATTGACTGAAACCAAAATATCGAGAAATGAGATAGTCATGATCTTGCAGAGGTGAAGGACGCTAGTTTGCAGCCTACACTTGTGCTGCCAGTCTGTCCTTGTAATGCTGACTTCTATGTTCATACTCTTGCACAGGTGGTGGACTAGGCTCTGGATCCTCTTCCTCAGCCAGCTCCATGATGTCCCCAGCGGTTATACGGATGTTTTGGAGCAGTGCGCACTCTGCAACGACATTAGGAGCAAAAGTGCGATCCACTTCCAGGGATTTGAAGAAGATCACCCATGCATTTATCATTCCAAGGGCCGTTTCTGTAATGGTTTGGGCTCTGGCATGGTGGCATGTGTTTTGTTCCTCTCCTGTAAAAGACAAAATAAAGTGTAAATAGAATAAAGTGTAAATATAAACTAGTTTGCTGTTTTTTCCTTTCTTCTTTTCATTTTAAAAACTAATGATGTTTTATCTTGTGTAAGGCAAAACATGATGGCTTTATTCTACATAGGAACATATTAGATAGGCAGGAACAATTTCAGTTATGCTTTGATGGTACAGTATGTTCAATTTAAGCATGCTCTGCGATCTATGTTCAAAACCCATATCAGCATCCTCTTACAATTTGTGAACACAATGCCATGACCCTCTACCTCTGAATTTCTCTTCGGTTTCACTGTAAGGTGAGCCATGCAGCAGCAGCAAGCTCCATATCTCCCATTTTGCTCTTTAACTCTGATCCTCCCCCACTTCCCTTTTATAGGCCACTAATTGAAAATAGGTTCATTGGGATACACTACTCAGATTGGTCATTCGCTGAGTGTGTTAGTGTTGGGCCCTTGATTATCTGATAGCAATATCTTTGGGGAATCAACTATTTTGTAACATAACACATCCACAGGCTGTGTCAGCCATAACAACTTCAAAGTACAATCAAGTCAACATTTCAAGATGTTTACTGAGTTGTGTGATGGTTCTTAAGCTATGATATGCATGGGCTTATAATAAGATCATAATCAGAATGTTACCCATAACAAGGAAATCAGTCTTTCAAGAAAAAGGGATATGAGACATTTTTAGCGAGATAATATTTTTACATCATCTGTTTCAACATGTTTGAAACTTAATGATGATACGTGCAGTAGTAGATTTGTAAGCCCTAGCAGGTTATACCTATCTTACATAAATTTAACAATTATTTTTCATACACTCATACTAATTGGGATTCATGTAGATAAATATGAGTAGATGGGGGGGGGGGGGTGAGCAACCATTCTCAAAGTGAAAACCCTTTCTTTTCACTTTTGTGATCAGTAGCCTATCTCCCTTTTTATTAATTTCAATTCTAACCTGGGTAATAAATTAATATTTTTCACCTCGTTGTCCATGTTTATACAGCCTGCATGAAACAATGCGGTAAGAATGCACAGGGTGAAATCTTTAAGATGCATTTTTAGTAGTTCATCTTTGGAACATTGTAGTTTCACCATGTCAACAACTAATACCGCCGCATAATTACGTAGCTTAGTGTAAGTGCAGTTGGATTCTCTTAGCACTGTGGTTTTCTTTTCCCTAAGTCCTTATGAATTCTCCTTCACATCTTGCCTTGACCTCATGACGTTTTCCATCAAGGTCAAGGAAGAGTGCTTAGGAAAGGACATAACTTCACTACTGGCCCCTAGAGGCTATAATGTGCCTTACACATCAAAATCCAACTCTTGCTCTGAACCAAAGTGTTGGGCAGAAAAAACAATCACATTGAGCTTCACTGTTTTGCTTTATGTACAGTGTTTCAATAAGAGTACATTTGTTTGTAAAGAGTGTGTTACGTATTGACCAAATTAATAACCAAGAAACATAGCCATGCATCTTACAAGATTTGTCTTTGTTTTTAGTAATTCTTTCTTTTAACTTAAAGGTCATTGTTCTGTTGTTCCCCATGTAATGTGATTTAGCAAATAAAGATTATATGAATGACTGACTGATGGTCTGTGTCTGCAGCTTCACTCTCCTGTTCAGAGGGCTTTAAAGAACTGGGATACTATAACGGCTCAGTTTCCTATACGGTCTCAGGCTCCCCCTGCCTGAAGTGGACAGACTTCCCAGACTACATGCAGCTGTACCCAGACCGAGGCCTGGGAGACCACAATTTATGCCGTAACCCAGACCAAGAGACCAACCCCTGGTGCTTCTTCAGGCAGAGCTCTGGTGCCATCAGCTGGGCCTACTGTGACTGCAATCAGGGTGAGTTGGATGGATGGATGGATGGATGGATGGATGGATGGATGGATACCTATCACAGGTCCACAGCCTGTTGTTTCTGATAGGGAAGTGGGTCTTGTTATGTGTGGGACCAAGTGTCCATTATACAGGTGCAGCTTAATAATCCGCTACAGCGGGCGTGTTTGTGACCTAGTGTTAGCATGTTTGTGACCTAGTGTTAGCAGGTCTGTGTTTATGGGGCCGTGACCCTTCTCAGGAGCAGGCCTAAATGCAGATTACAGGGGGTGGTGCCATGGTGCTGCCTTCCACATAGGGCTAGGTTGGTATAGCTTGCACTGTGTGAGCGGGCATGTGGCGCTGCTGGTTGAGGGTGACAGACCAGGACGCTAGTAGGAATTGCTGACAGGTAACTGGAGAAGGGGCAGAAGCCTGCTGCTGCCACAGCTGCATTGCCAAAGATTGCTGCATCTGGTTGAGACAGGACAGATCAGTGAAGCAGCTTTATGACAAGTTTCAGGACAAAACCTTACTCTTCCTATTACCTCCTACATTTGTCACCTCAAAATTGGAAGAATGCATTCAAACAGAAGGCTGAGTCTCTCTACACTTTCCCTTTATATAACTTACTGTTTCTCTTATCTAAAACATTATCTATACAGTACATTCAGTTTATTTTGTTGACAGCTACTCGTGTTTCAATTTACAGTTAATGTAGCCATACCTCTTGGCAAGGCTACATAGTGTTCTGGCTCCGTCAGAGTTGCCAGATACAATCCGCTGCCATTGCACTGCACCAGCTACCAATGCACTCATTATGAAAGGTACTAAATTAAAAATTGTATCGTTATTGTCATTTTTCCATGTATCGGAACAGGTTCACTGGTGGAAATTCTTCCTGTGTCATCTGCAGGTGCAGCCAGATTGGTGGGGGGATCATCAGGCAACAGCGGGCGTCTGGAGGTCTATCTGAATGGCCAGTGGGGGGCAGTATGTGACACACACTGGACTGACCGTGATGCCAGCGTCATATGCAGACAGCTCAGACTGGGGTGAGGGCAGTCTCACAGAGCCAGACATGTTTCTGCTTCTACTTTGGGGCATGAGGGATTGGATTGCTTTAGAAATTTCAAATTTGGTTTGCAGTTTTATGTGTGAAATAGTGCCATAAATGGCATCTACATGCCTCATTGTTCTGTTTTTGTACAGTCGAGTTGTTATTCACAATGTTCTGGAAGATAACAGACAACTTCTTGACCTAGTGCGAAATATTATTACTTGAGACTGGTCTGACCCTGGTCTGTAAACTAAATTTGTTTAGAAAATTTTGACACAGTCCCCCTAATCTGACCCCTTATACAAAAATGGAATGTAACTAGTAAAGTACTGTACTTAAATACAAGTGCATATACAAATTTTGAGCTACTCGTACTCAACTTCAATACTTCAGTTTCTTGTTTCATTACGATTCCGAGGGAAATATTGTAAATTTTACTCCACTACATTTAACAGCTATAGAAAAAACAGATATAGAAAAACATGTGATCAGCCTATAAAATATGATGATTATAAAATCAAGTAATCCATGACAATCCATGATCCACATTGTTGCAATAGTTACAGCAATCTAGAATTATAATATACATACAGCATATTTTACTCACCACTCTGCATGAGTACTTTGAACTTAGATACTTAGATACTTTAGATATTTAGTATATTTTGATGGTAATACCTACAGAGATCAACTAAAAGGTCCCATGTTGTTTACTTGTTTTGATATCTTTATACCGTCTACTTATCAAATTCAGAATAGAACCTAAAATCCTTGTTATTACTGGTCAGTGATATCAGTGAGTGCTCATGGCGTAGCTACAGAGCCCAAGCATATAGCCGTTGTAAATACAGTATATGCTACCTGCACCTCCTAAGAAATGTAACTACACATCAGGGCTATGGAGACCCACAGAGAAACCAATTCAAGAACTATGACTCAGCTTGAGGTGCCACAACATTTTGTATTTTAGCTGTGCAGTTTGTTGTAGCTTTATCATTGGCATTGTATGATATTTGCTTTGAAGGTAGGAGCCTGCATGTTTTTTATAAGAAGGTAGTCTCTTTGTGTGTCTGTTGTCCATGCAGTGAGATTGGTACAGCCCTGCAGCATTCCTACTTCGGTCCAGGATCCGTCTTCCACTATGAGCGTCTGGGTTGCCGTGGTAATGAGAATTCCCTACTGGAGTGCCGGAGCCGGACGTTTGTCACCAGCGACTGCAACCATGGCAATGAAGCAGGGGTGGTTTGTGCTGAACCTGACGGTGAGACCTGGGTGTCACCTCAGATTCTATAAACAAATACATCACTAATAAATAATAACTGATACATGTCACATGGCACATAACTGCTCTGCTGGCCATATACATACAGTTAGGTCCATAAGTATTTTCACAGTGACACAAGTTTTGTAATTTTGCCTCTGTACACCACCACAATGGATTTGAAAGAAAGCCATCAAGATGTGGTTGAAGTGTAGACTTTCAGCTTTAATTCAAAGGGTTTAACAAAACTATGGCATTAACTCTTTAAGAATTGTGAATTGTGAAAAGTGTGAATTTGCATTTGGTAGCTGTTCATGGGAACTCTCAATATGCGATCCAAAGAGGTGCAAATGAAGGAGGCCATCATTAGGCTGAATAAACAAAACACACCTATCCGAAAGATAGCAGAAACTGTATGAGTGGTCAACTCAACGATTTAGTACATTCTTAAAGAGAAGGAATGAACTGCCTAGCTCAGCAACACCAAAAAGCCTGGAAGACCACCAAAGACAACCAAAGGGAATGATCACAGAATTCTTTCCTTGGTGACGAAAAACCCCTTCACAACATCCATCCAAGTCCAAGAGACTTTCAAGGAGGCAGGTGTATCAATGTCAAAGTCTACAATCAAGAAATGCCTTCAGAAATGTAAATACAGTGGATCTACCACGAGGTGCATACCACTGATTAGACAAGATTAAACTTTGCCAGAAAACATCTAAAAAAAAGCCTGCCCAGTTCAGAAACGAGACTGTTTGGACAGATGAAACCAAGATTAACTTGTACCAAGCATCTTGGAGAACTTGCCACAGTTCTTCTGTGGATTCAATCTGTCACAGTGTCTTCTGCCCTTTCCTGTAATCCCAGACTGACTCTATGATGTTGAGTTCAGGACTCCGTGGGGACCAGATCATCTGTTGCAGGACTCCTTATTCCTCTTGTCTCTGAAGATAGTTCTTCATGACTCTTGCTGTATGTGTGGGCTTGTTATCATGCTGCAAAATTAATCTTGGACCGATCAGTAACCTCCCTGATGGGATTGTGTGATGGAGAACTTTTGCACAGTGCTGTAGCTGAATAAAATACACAGCTGAGGGGCATACAAGTCTAAGAGCAGATGCCCACCACAGCAGAGACCCAGGGTCTGAAATCATACCAAAAATAACACGATATTTGATCAATATTTGTATTATTGGCTCAGTTGTTTCTTTACCTTTGGTTTCTCAGGCACTGGCATTCCTTTGAGGCTTGTGGGAGGCCTAGAGGATTTTGAGGGCCGTGTCGAGGTGTACTATGACGGCAGGTGGGGAACCATTTGCAATAACCATTGGGATGACGCTGATGCTGAGGTTGTGTGCCGACAGTTGGGCCTGGGGTAAGAAAACACTGCTGTGCTACTTCTACACAAAGGATGTCAGATCAAACGCCCAGCTGTGGCACCTTACTGGCATCTCTTCTAATCGAAATCCCTCTCAGTGTAAAAGTCTAAATCAAAAACCACAACCTGGTATCTAAACAGTCTACCTGCCCACAGGCACAAGAGAGAATCAATGACTTCATTTATTAGTATCATATTGTGATAAACTACTCTAAGAGCAGTGTAAATTAATATTTCATAAGCAGCATTAATAATTGTGAATAATACTGGAATTGATACATTTTTAAAACTTTTACTAACTCAGTGGAGGAAGAGGAATTTAGTTCCATTACTTAAGTAACTAGACTGTCAGGCAATAGAGTGCATACCTCCGCAGAGGCGAAAAATGCCCTATCTTGCAATGTTATGGAAAGTGATAAAAACTTCCTGGATCCACCCCTTTAACTGGATCCACACCAAAATTGAATGGGTTTAATGTGATTTTTGAGGTGAAAATACGTAAATACAGCCTTGAGCAAACAGACAAAAGTATAGGCACCCTACTAAGTCAGTACTTAATGGCCCCCGTTTGGGATGTATCACAGCTTGAGAACATGTTTTGTAGCAGGTAAGAGTCTTTCTGTTCCTGACTGATGAATTTTCAGCCTCTTCCTGCAGATCACTTCAGGTTCCAAGACATTTTAGGCTTTCTCACAAACAGCATGTTTAGGATCTGCCCACAGATTTTCAGTGATGTGTAGGTAAGGGACTCTGGGGGCCTTTCCACAAGCTTCAGCTTGTGAGTCTTGAAGTAGTTCCTTGTGGATTTTGAGGTCTGCTTCAGATCATTGTCCTGTTGTAGAAGGCAGCCTCTTTTCACTTTCACTTTCCTGACTGACTGGAGGACATTTGCATCCAGATTTTGACGATATTTAGTGGAATCAATTCATTCCTCTCTCTGTGCAATGTTTCCTGTGCCAAGGGCTGCAACACAACCCATAAGCACCACCACCTCCATACTTAACTGTTGGCAAGATGTTCTCTTCATCAAATGCTGCTTCTCTTTTCTCCAAACACACCTTTGGTGATTCTGGCCAAAGAGCTCAGTTTAAACTTCATCTGTCCACAGCACTTCTTTTCAAACCACTCTGGCTTATCAAGATATTGCTTCAGATGTTGACTTTTGTGATGAGGTTCCAGGTGAGGTTGCAGGTGAGGTTTTCTTCTGATGACTCTTCCATGTTGCCCTGTTTGTGCATCAACACTGCACAGTGGAACGGTGGCCCAACTCTCATGAGTCAGATAAACCTTCCTGCAGCTCCTCTACAGCCGCATATAGGTTTGGCTTTGCCTTTATGCCCAGCAGACATGCAGTTTTATCTCAAAGGTTTCTTGGTCTACCAGATCTTCCACAGTTTCCCTTAACTGCTATTTCTTAATGACTTTTCAGACAGTGGAAATTTAAAGCTGGAAGCTCTCTGATTTATTTTTTTATTTTTATTTTTATTTTTTTTTGCATATAGCTGTATAAATTTAACTACCAAAAACTGAAATAGCATAATGACATAATTTTGCACTCTCAAGTTTTTTTTGACATTAACAAATGACATGGCATAAATATTTAAAAAATATTAATGTAATTAACATCAACCATAACCTTAAACAACTTTGAGATGTACTCCTGTAAGAATAACATTTTATCCTAAATCCTGTTTTCCTATTCCCAGCAGCAGAAATTATTGGGTTAAAATATTTTAGATTTTATTAGTCTTTATGTAATAAAACCAAGCAATAACACTTCTTGGATGTATTCTCCTGCTGTCTTTAAATTATTCGCCACTCCATTCGAACAACAATATTTGGCATCCTAACATATTTACACTAAGACATGCTAAGATGTTATTTTTTTTGTATTGCACTTAGATACTTTTTCCACTGGGTATTTTATGATATATTTTTTAATATACCCACAATAAAAACTGAGTAGAAACACCAGGTACAACAAAATACACTGTTATATTAAAAATAAAATAAATTAAAAAATAAAAGCATAACATTATTTGGACATTTTTCGGCTTTAATTTACCTTAAGCTTTATGGTGGTGTTTGTTTCTCCTGACCAACAGGGGCGTGGCCAAAGCATGGACATGGGCCCACTTTGGCCAGGGTTTTGGTCCAATCTTGCTGGGTGGGGTCCAGTGTACAGGTAATGAACTATCTCTGGATGAGTGTCCTCATTATAACTGGGAGCAACACAACTGTGACCACTTGGAAGACGCAGGGGTCTCCTGCAACCCATACACAGGTCAGAGCCAGCAAAGAAAACACATTCTAGCTCACACATTGATACTAGAAGACACTGTAGTCATTACTGTGGGAAACTGACTTTTGCTTAAACCAATATGAAGAAGATATCAATAGAAACATTTCTACTTTGGTTATATAAGCAGAAATCCTCTGTCACTGTGATATCTAGACTTGCTAAGTCAAAGGCAATTGGACCTGCTGTAGATTCAGTACACCAGTATTTTAGCACTGTGTTGCCATGCCAGTGTTAGCATTTATCTCAACGCACTCAAAGTCTCACAGAGCCACTAACATGGCTATAGACCCTTAGTTGTGTTGGATGTCCTTTAGATATAGGTAGGCTGTTGAGTCTTAACCCAAGGAGTTGGCCCTCCCATGTTGAGCCATGCACTTTATCAGCGGGTGTTTTGTGGCTCTAGTCTATAAGTCTGTGCATTCCTTGCTTTATGTTAACAACCCTACAGAGGTTATGCCTGGGACACCCCACCAGTCAGATGAGAGGCAAAATGTTTTCAAAAGTCTACATCACGTCCAGTTGCTTTGGACTTAGCACTTCTAGATATCCTATGACCTGGATGACTTGCAATCCTCCCAAACATGTAATTGGGATCTTAACTGAGCTAAAAGAGACTACTAAGACCAACACTCAGACAGAGGAGATTTGTTCTGCACCGTGATCTATACAGTATGATTGTTTTCCTGTGTGGTTGCAGATGGTGCAGTCCGACTGGTGGGAGCAGACGGTCACTGTGAGGGTCGTGTGGAGATTTACCACCAGGGAGAATGGGGCACTGTCTGTGATGACAACTGGACGGAGCTCAACGCCCAGGTAGTGTGTAGACAGCTGGGCTTCAGGTCAGTGCATCACTAAATCTGTGTCACTACACCTTTTTGCCTTACGGGCCGTTTGCACATAGAATTGATAAAGGTGGGACAGTGACAGCTGCTATTCATTGTAAATGAGATAGGGCTTTGCAGCTCTTAGAGGGGGTCTTATCTTATTATCCGTCCATCTATTTTTCTGCCTAGTATCTTGGTCCCCGTTGTGGTGACAGCAAGGTAGTCCAGGGTCCCCTTCTCCCCAGCCACATCCTCCAGCTAATTCCCTGGGATATACTGTAGTATAAACCCTTCAGCATGTTCGGAGTCTACACAGGGGTCTCTTCAGAATTTCATTTGTCCAGATTAACTCTTCAGAGATGGGTCCACAAAGCCTTCTGATCAAATGCCCAAACCACCTTAACTGGCTCCCTCCAGTGCTAAAGAGCAGCAGTTATAATCATTACTGTTTCCTACCTACCTACCTAACTACCTACTCCTTTTGAGGTCCTGAGGATGACCCTAAAAAACACTGTAAGAGAATCTAATTTGGTCTGCTCAAATTTGTGATCTCATTGTTTGGGTCACTACGCGTCATTATTTCTGAGGGTCGGAACGTAGATCAAATTGTGAATCCAGAGCTGGGCTAATTCAGAACAGTTCTTTCTCATGGAGACATGAATGAGTTCAGCAGATTACATGGTAATCTGCCTATAACATATTTTCTCTGTAAATGGAAATTTGGTGTCAGACTGGGATTGAATGAAAGGCCACAGAATCACGACAGTCCATAGGGTTCATCCACTGGAGACCATGGTTGCTTTCTCTTTTGCCTTCTTTCATATCTGCTCGCTCCTCGGGTGATCCCAAAATTGATCTTGACCTCTCAGTTCCCTTATTTCTGTTTGGTGGAGTGAGGAGTGAGGGAGCAGCCTGGAAGAGGCTTGAATGAGGCAAAACCATCCTTCACGGAAGTTTTTTATTGGACCATTTTAATATCTACAGCAGTAAATGATCAGCTTTATAAGAAATCTGTTAGTTATTGGACGCTGCAGCTGTCGCACTCCTCTGATTCTACATCACTACAGTTTTATACCAGGACAAATCATAGATTCAACTCAGGTTTAGACTTTATTTGTGTTCTGATTCACCATTTGTTTGAAATGTTTTAACTGTATGTCTGATTAATAAAAGGAAGAATAAAACAACTTTCATCATTCAGGAGAAAGAATTTTCATTTCAATTTTGGTCGTTTTCCCAATTTAACCTGTATCACAGATAATATAGTCAGGCAGAGGAGAGTCTGTTGTCTTTCAGCAGTAAAAACATTTTAAATCAATATCAGTTTATATCAGGTAGAAAATCCTTTTGCATCGGGTAGAAAGAATATTTTGACTTGAGATATTTACATAATTTCCAACTTCCCTAAAACACACTGTATATGATTTCTAAAAATTATGAGACATTCTCATAATAACCTGGATAATTACATAATAAATCTACAAATAGAATATAAATTAGTGCAGACACAAATAGTTAAAAATAAATAATAAATAAAGCCTTGTTGGCTTTATGTGCTTTCAGTGTCTGAGCAGTAACTTTACAAAAACTGGTTTGACAGATCTGATCACAATATAAATACAAACTACAGGTTTTTAATGAATGTTCAATTGCTATTACAATTGTTTATTTAAGAGGACACATGGAAAGATATTTCACATTCACTTTTGTCATGTTGGAGTACATAACTACAGCTGTGTACCCCTTTTATTATTTTGACAGTGCATCACATTAACTGTGCAAATCAAAGGCTTACAGAGCTCTTAACCCAAGCAGACTGACAGGGCAGCTGATCCAACTTTGCCGTCATCATCAGAAACTGACATTGCTTCAGATGTAGAGGATGTGTCATCTCTCTAAAACCAGTTTCTTATCTCTTTGGGTCCTACATTTGAGGGACTAAGATGTGAACATAGGCCGCAAGTGAGGAAAACAGGGCAAATGAGAAGCATCTCACAAATTACCATGAATACCCACATCAAATTCCATAGCAAACTGACTATTTTATTATATATTATGTTGTGTACAAAGCTGAGTTTTGCCTATAGGTGGGTGGTTTTCTTGGAACCAGAGTATTTTCAAAGAAGTGCAAGCACAAAAAACAGACTTAAATGATATTACTTCTACCATCATCGTCATGGTGGCACAAGAACAGGGGCCAAGTGTTAGACAGACCAACAAACTTGTATTACAATCAGAAATCTGATGATGATATTTACATATCTTTTTACCAGCTGATTTACTGATGGTGGCCCTCATCCAGAGAATTTCAACCAACTGAAATCAACCTGTAGAAGTTAGAAATAATGCTAATTGGTTGGTTAGAAAAAAAGCTGACACAGAACTTGCAGTGGCACATAGTTGTATACCTCTGATCAAATGAATATAAGACAAAACAGTTGATTACTGAATTAAAACAAACAAAATGGACTCAAAATCACACTCATTTTGCTATATTATTAGATACTTTATGTATACACCAAATATCACTCCTGTAAATCAATAATGTTGCAGGGTTTTTTATGTTTTCAGCCAAAGTTCATAACACAGAGAACCACCAGTATGCACGAGGCTTTAAGTTTAAAGAAGACCTAATTTGTATCCTTCAAATTCTGGAGAAAATCAGTACAAATTGAATCAAACTTCATCTGCAATGTACCTGTATAGAAAACTTCACTATTTCTGTTACAGATCAGTCATTTCTGGAACCTAAATAAAGCATCTAGCAAACATCAGTATTTGCACAGAAGTGTTTCTCACATTTACCAGAGTTCTGGTGACGTTGTTCTTTCCACAATTAGAACAACTGTCAGTACAGAGATGTTCTGTTCTGTGATTGTGTCTGCAGGGGCCGAGCAGAAGTGGCTCCCGACAGGGTGTATGAAGAAGGTCGCGGGCTGATCCTGCTGGATGAGGTGCAGTGTCAGGGAACAGAGGCCAGTTTACTGGCCTGCACCCACTCTGACTGGGGCCAACATGATTGCTCCCACAGTGAGGATGTAGGTGTCCGCTGTGAGAGGAAAGGTGATACTAATGAGATAACAGGCCTGTTGCCTCCTGGTGGTAAGTACACACACTCTACTGCCTTTTATCTAATTTCCCACATATGAGATTGATGTGTATTCCCCTTGTAAAGGCCAATACACCTCAGGATACGTCAAAACTTGCTAGCGTCTGACAACTTCATGGCATGAATAACTATAATCAATACAATCACGGCACATTTTTCCTGTAATGTTTGTTTGCAGGCCCTCTGGTGCGTTTGGTTGCTGGAGAAAGCAGGAAGGAGGGGAGAGTGGAGGTCTTCATTAACAGCGAGTGGGGAAGCGTTTGTGATGATGGCTGGAACGATGTCAATGCCGCTGTAGTTTGCAAACAGCTGGGATTCATGTTAGTATGATTACACCTTCTCTGATGTTTTTGCCTAAGAAGGCTGGGCAAAAGCTTATGGCGTTTCTAAAATTGAAATGTGCTCAGAAGATTTAATGAAAATCTGTGCCTCACAAAGTCACTAGCGTTATTGTAGACTCTTGGCCTTGTTTGTTTGCAGGTGGAAAGTTTTAGCCTGAGGGTGACACTATGTGAATAGTTAGGGGCCCTTAAAATCTTAACTAACAAGTAGTTTCACATGCGTTATGTCTTGGGAACCTTAAAAAAATAGTTAATTAATTAGTTATAATATTAATCACAGGTAGGTAGAAAGTGTTATACACTAAAAGGTGCCCAGCCTACATGGGCTTACAAGACACTATACACAGGAATAACTTCATGAGAGTGAAAGAACAAATATAACACACCTCCATACATGTCACTCAGTGTCAAACCAAATAAGAACACAGTCCTGCTCTTTGGAAATTACAGCTATACAACATAATTTAGGCATATCTGAGGCATGAACTGTGCCTTTAACACATCAAACATAAAGCGCTCTCATACACTGATGGTAACCCTCTAACACAAATTGAGCTAGGTGAAAAACTTTTTTGTCTGAAAAAAGGTACTGAGGTCTACATTCATCAGAAATAGACAACAAAACAGGACATTCTGCAGACATTTTATGAAAAAGCCTATCACACAGAAGACACTTTCTATTCTCCTCTCGAATTGGAGGGAAACTTCTAGTTTCCACTGCCAGATGCAACATACCAAATCTCAAATGGGCACAGACAGACCCTTGTCAAGTTAAGGGTGACATATTGCTCAGGGTGGTAAATACACTAAATCAGACTGTTTACACAAACATTTCTTCTGATCATTTGTGTTTATAATTTTCAAATAGTACTGTTTAATTTGACTAAAACTACAAGATAACTTATTTTTCTTTTCTTTCTCCTGGCCAAGTATTTTTGAAAGCTTTCTTGGTCAAGAATAATTTTTTGAAAAATCAAAATTGAAAATTTGTCTAGTAAATCTCTTATCAGGCTTGTTTATTAATCTATTCCACAGTCACAACATGTGACCTTTATGCCGAACTTCGCATCGCTCCCATCCCATGTCACCACATACTGCACCTTTTGGGCCATTGTATGTACACCCAGAAAACAGTGCATAGCTCTGTTGTGAACAGCATCACATTTTGTTAGCTTACAATAACCCCACACCCCCGCACCATAGTCTAAAATAGAACAGACAAGAGGATTTTATTCCATCATCAAAGGTAAGATGGCCATCTAGAGTAAGTCTTAGGTATTTATAGTACTCTGTGTATGACAGAAGTGTTGAACCAAAATGAAATTTAAACTTTGTCTGGAACTTTGCCTTCTTCCTGAAATGCATAACCTGAGTTTTATCTTTATTATCTTCAATCTCCATTTACTACACCAACAGCACACAGTATTCAACAGACTCTGAAGATAATTTTCAGTCTCTGCCAGGAGGATTATATCATCTGCGCATAGAATAGTGAGAACCATAAAATCCCTGAATCTAACGCCAAAATCTGCTTGCTTAATTTCTAGCACTAGATTGTTTATATAGATGGCAAACATCGGGAAGAGAGCATGTCCCCGTTTTACACCAAATGGGGTTGAAACCTAACCGGTTCTATGGTCATTGACAACCCGGCTTGGGTTAAATGAAGAGCTTTTAATGCATTATAAAATGTACCTGCTCTACCTCCTGAGCCACAGCAGGAGGCAGAGCGGGTTGTCCACTAACCGGACTCCTCCAGTCCACATTTCGAAGTATCCTTGGGCAAGATACTGAAGCCGAAATTGCCCCCGATGTATCACTGGTGTGTGAACGTGTGTTTGTATAGAACAGTGCTGTATGAATGTGTGTGTGAATGGGTGAATGTGGCAGTAGTGTAAAGCACCTTGAGTGGTCGATAAGACTAGAAAGGCGCTATATAAGTGCAGTCCATTTACCATTTATACAAGATTTTAATCATGAGAAAGTCACGATTTATGCAGTCAAAAGCTTTCTTAAGATTCTAAAAGTTGGCTTCCCTTCATGTATTTCAGCATTAACTATAGTAGATAAAGAATATATGTGGTCAATGCAAGCTGTATTTTTTCGAAAGCCATTCTGTTCGTCTACCAACGGACCAAATGTTTCCAAATAACAATACAGTAGCTCATTAAAAATACTAGTGTAGAGTTTATAAACACAACTGAGAGGACATATCCCCCTGTAATTCAAAGGAACTCTAGGATCATTATTTTTGGACTTATGGATTGGTTTTATTAGGGATTTAAGCCAAACAGAGGGAACCAAGCTTTACTCAAAACAGAAGGTTGCTTAAAACTCAAAATAAACAGGGTGGTTTCAATAGTTCATTGGGCAGGTTATCAATACCCGTTTTTTTTCTCAGTTTAAGTCCGTCAATTGCCCTTAACTTCCTCTTCAGTGAAACTACCATTTAAGTACTGATTAAAGGAATAAGAAGCCTGCTGATTATTAGCCTCCATAATATTTTTAAGATCCACTATCCTTGTAAGAAAATAGTTATTCCACTCAACAGAGGAGCTACTTCCAGAAAATAGAGAGCCAAAATCTGTCTCCCATTTTTTCACAAACACAATCATTACCAAAGACAGATGATCCATTTTCTAACACCAGTTCCATTGGGATGGATTTAACTCTTTTGGAATCCAAATTATTTATCATATTCCAAAACAACTGGGGGTTATTATTTGCAGATGCTCTATTTTTAATGCTTGCACCCTCTCGTATCTTCTTTTACATCCCTGCATATTTCAATCAAATTTCTTTTGTCTAGCCATTTTTTAACTGTTGCTTCCTAATATCCTTGCCATTACTGTCACAAGCGACAGGGGAACCCAAATGCAAAATGCAGCAAACAAGTCTCAAAGAACCAGGAAGTTTATTCAAAGAATTAATGAAGTGTGGGGCTTTCGACTGGGGAGGTGAGGGGTGATAGCTGTGAGCAGGAGAGGTGTAGGGAGGAGAGCTGGGAGGAGCAGAGGCTGTGATGACCAGTGGGAAGGTGGAGGTGCCGCTGGATGGAGGGCTCTGGGGTGACTGTGGGTCGGATATTGAAGTAAAGTTATCATTCCGAGATATCCATCCATTTAGAATACAACATTTGGAGTCCTTCAGAATTTCTACCAACATTTCACCTTGTTTATTTACAACATTATCCAAGCTGACTCTGGGTGGAACATTCATATTAGCATCACTAATACAGTCTTTCAAATGCCCTATTCGACTGTTCAGATCAATATAAACAGCTTCAGCCTCTAACAAATTTTAAATCTGAAGAAATAGGTGATCACACAACCCATAAGAGTCAGCCCTACTGATCCTTTAGGGGGAGGAGAGTACAATATACCAGGGATAATAACTGATCAATCTTAGCTTCCATTTGTTCGAATCTTGCCAACACATGGCCCATCTCCATATCAAAAGTATCTTGAATTTCCTTAGTTTTTTGAACGAGCTCAGTTTTCAGATAGTCTCTGTTTTCCATGACTAACTTTTCCAGCAAAACTGTCCGCCAATTGGAGTTTAATTGTCCCTCGAACGCCTTTCTCATCCTGTTAATTTTACTCTTCAACTTCTGCAGCACACTGTTTGACAATCCAGAATCACTATCTTCTTTCAGTCTTGTAACTGGCCTGTCATTCCTTTATTTTTTGAGCACGCTTGATTTCCACACTGCTTTGCTTATTTTTACTTGTCAAGCGCAGCCAGTTCAATTAGCTTTAGTACTAGCCCTTTAGCAGCTCACCTTCTGTGCCTCCTGCTGTCTTTGAGTCGCCCTTAAGTTATTAATATTAGTAATAATAAACATTATTTATATAGCACTGTTCAAAAACAAGTAAAAGTGTGCTTTACAAATACATATTACCAAAGAAATACCAGATGAAAGTGGAATTAAAAGAAAGAGAAGTATCAGAGCTGGCCTGCTTGATCTCCTCCAGCATACATGCTTTTAAAGTAAAGGATAAGAGTTATGTGTATTCTTTTGTTGGCCCTTGTGTAGGGCCAGCTTTAGGCATAGGCCACCTAGGCATTAGCCTCAGGCACCACCATTTGGAGGGACACCAAATATTATGTAATTGCTCCTGATCTAATTTTGAAAGTCTGTCCCTGATTGTCCAGTGTGGCCCATTTAATAAAAACACAGCTCACATTACACTAAACACCTAATACTGAGAGGAGACTAAAGACAGACTGTGGGAAGACACTCTAATGGGGGCTGACTCACATAACCTGCTTTTTTTCCAAAGGGTCATTTGCTCAAACCACTGTGTAAGAATCATATATGAGTAACCGGATTACTTATGTGTCATGAAAACATTAAAATATGATCCACACTGGGATAAGTCACATTAGGGATATGGATGATACTGTATGTGCGCTGGCGTGTCCTCAACTCGAGTCGTATAGTCAGTGAGTTGGTAGGTTTAACAAAAGAAAGCCTATAATGATAAACAATTAGGCTACCCTGAAATCAATGTAATGTTATTGATGTTGAGAGGCAGGCAAATCCAAATCACAGTGCCTGTCTAAATCCTGTCCAGACCTTCCTGCTACAAAGGATTCACACTGGCATCCTCTCTGTTGGTGTAGGCCTAAAGTGTGCCATGAAAGTTGTATAATTAAGGAAAAAAATATAATTATTTCAATTCAATTCAGTATCTTTACTGTCTTTGTTAAAGTAACAGGTACAACAAAATTAAGTGTGCACTCTCTACCAAAGCTGTATTACAGAAAGTACATTACAAAAAATAACTATTGTGTTATAAAAAGAAATAAGATGTGCTCCTCAGTGCAAAAATGAAACTGTCTGTAATGTAGAGGCATCAAAGACACAGATGAACAGTAAACGGATAATGTTAGTATTATACAGCGATATGAATAATCGGGTTATGTTCTATATCATATCCTGAATATGGTTAAAAGCAGGATAATACATCACAGGGAAAAGTATGCATGTAAAGATACTAACTGACAGATCATGTCGATAGCATGACACAGAACAGAAGTTGAATAATGTTGAATTTGAATAAGTAAAGTATTATAAAATTATTATGATACACAACAGCAGGGCAAGCCCTATAAATGAATGTCCATGACTGACTGACTGACTGACTGAGTGACTGCGTGATAAAGTTACACCATTGGTCAGCCGAATATCGTGTGACTGAGTGCTGATGTTATACCACTGGTTGGCCAGCCAAGTGTTGGTGTTACTTAGCACCTTTGTCGCTAGAGTTACAGACTTTTCACACGCCTTTGCAAGTTTTCTTCACAAAAGCACCAAGCAACAAAGCTAGTGACTTTTTGGACAAACCTTAGCAACTTTCTATACAAGAGAGCCAGTATGGCACCACAACCCCAAGGTCGGGCTTTCCCTTCGCAGGCACACCTCTCTAGCATCTCGTTCGATTGACCATACAGCAGCTGACACAGATGTGAATGAGCTTCTAACTTTCTCTCTGACTGATCATTTTACAAGTAAGTATAGCTGAAATCACAGCACAGCAGTTGTCTGTAAATTATGTGTATGGCGACTTTGTCAACTTACGTCATGGTTATAAAATCATTTTAGCAGTGCAGAGCAGCAGCTTGGAAGTGGTTTGGAAGTGACTGTTGGTTAACATGTAGTCTTAATGGGCTGCATTCTAGTCATAGATGTTCCAATGTCTAACAAAAGACACAGAAAAACATGTAAATGTGAACAACCTTATTAGGTTTCAGCCTGCTTCAAATTCTGTATACTGAGCAGAGACAGTAGGAGAGGAGCAAACAGATCCAAGTCCAGCCAAATAACATTGTTTTGTTAATATCGGTAAGGCAGGATTGTATTCTGCTGAATTGTGTTGTGTTGTTGGAATCAAAAGAGAAATAGATCTGGGAATTATCTACACAGAAATTGATATGGTGCATTTGACCTTGAAGTACTCATGACAATGAAAAGCTGGTTCAATTCAATACAACCTTTTTTATAATTATAAGGGCCATTGTATAAAGCAGCTCGCCACCCAGATAAACGCACAGTAGGTCACAGAGAAGAAGCATTCTTTAGAAAAAGGAAAAAAAAAAAGATAAAAGATTCTATTTAGTTGGACATTATTTAATTGTTAATTGTTTCAAATGCCAGCGTATGTATTATCAGGGAAAGATAATAAATTTTATTTCCGAAAAAAATAGACTATAATCAAAACCAGTGCCAAAAAAACACTGTATATGTATTTATCAAACAAAAGGGAGAAAATGATAATGATGCTGTGTTTCTTTGTGTGCTATCCTCTCAGCGGCACAGCTAAAGCTCGATCCATGGCGTACTTTGGTGAGGGTCAAGGTCCCATCCATCTGGACAACATTCGATGCTCGGGCACCGAGACATCCTTGGGCCAGTGTTCGGCTACAGGTCAAGACGGCCATGACTGCCGCCACAGTGAGGATGCAGGCGTCATTTGTGATTATACCCTGGATCCTGTTGGAGATGGTGCCATGGCAATGCAGACCTGTGGCCTGAGACTCAATAATCAGCGACGACGCAGGATCATAGGAGGAGATAAGTCACTTAGGTTAGCGTACACATGCATCTCTCTGGCTCCAGTGAAAAGTGTATACGTTCATACACACTCACATATAAGAGTGAGTTTTATTCACTGTCTCTTTAAGCCTCTGTACAGCCATGGAACACCAACATACATGTTATTACATTAAGTATACTACCTGACTTAAAAACATGAAAAGACAATAACTATCTACTTACAGTTTGGTTTATGTCTGTAATTTCTGCCCCGTAGTATGCCCTATTTTGATCAGAATCACTGACAACTGCCTATGTGTGTTTACAACTTCCTTTTGTGGACAAAAAAACAAATTTCCATAATGTAAAACATTGCATTTTAGGGTGAAGACTTGGTTTAAGGTTAGGGTAAGGGTTAGGTTTAGGTTGAGGTTAGGGTTAGGCGAGTCTTGGTCATGGTTAGGTTAAGGATGAGTCTGAAGTGATGGAAACATGGTTCTGTGTGTGTGTGTGTGTGTGTGTGTGTGTGTGTGTGTGTGTGTGTGTGTGTGTGTGTGTGTCTGTGTCTGTGTCTGTTTGTGTGTCTGTGTGTGTGTGTGTGTGTGTGTACTTATATGGCTATCTTTGAGAGGAGCAGAGTTTCATACTTTGTGAGTGAGGACATTTTGGGAAAGTGACGACATTTTGGCCAGTCCTGATTAGGGGTCAACCAATTATCGGATCTGATATTCAGTATTTTTAAGATTATCAGAATCGTTATTTTTCTTTATCCAATTGCCGCTAAAATAGATTGATTTAAATATGCGCTCTGAGGCAGGCACCTCTTTCTGGATAGTAGTTCCTCTCTGGTCTTGCGCAATGTCCCGCCCTGATTGGTTACATGTAACGAATAATAGCCTATCAACACTGAAGGCCACAGGCACAGGCAGGCACAGACAAAATTGTTTTCAGACTGTAGCAGCTCCAGCGAGCGAGCGGAACTGTGTGTCAAAGGTATGTCTGACTCTTAAGGCAGCAGACGTCGCTGAAGTTGCAATAAACATCAAAGTCCTCTACACTGAAGTTACAAAAACACCCCAACCTTATGAACCAAGACACAGCAAGTAAGAGAGAGTAAGAGAGGGAGAGAGAGAAGCCATCACTAACTGCTAAACTTAAGTGAGTAGTGTGTGCGCGCAGTTGTCCTGACAAGGAATTCTGCAGCAGTTTAAGCCAGCGGCAGCTTCTTAACAGCCCTAATTTGGTGTGTGTGATTTCAGGGGTGACTGGCCCTGGCAGGTGTCTTTGTGGCTGAGGTCTCAGTCTAAAGGCAATCATCCTCTGTGCGGAGCATCACTCATCAACCCTTGTTGGGTTGTGACCGCTGCCCACTGCTTCAAGAGGTAGGAGACAGCTCCCTCTAATGGTCACCAGTTTCCATTAGAAACATAGAAACATTATATACCTGAAGAACACTGATGTCACATAGTCCGTTTCCAACTATGCATTAATAATGAAATTGGTAAAATTTTGAATTTAGAATTTTTACATAACATCTAAGTAGAATAATTTATGAAAATTTTTCCTGGTAAATTTCACACACACAAAACCAAGTATGAAAAGTCAAAACCCTGTTTGTTTTTTCTAATTGAGTCACTGAACAGATAAGTGATTAGAAATCCAATCTACTCACCTGTATTCATCCTTTGGCAGTGTTTTAATCTTTATCATTCTGTTTTTTTTCTGTTTATCATTCTGTTTTTTTTCTGTTACATAAAATGGTGTGACTAATGTTGTGTACCAAAACTAAAGCCCTCCTGAGTTGTAATAACACTTTGTTGCTATACATGCCCTTTAAAATGGACTGCACATTAAGTAATGGGTATTTATTAAAAACATCATTTCCAATTTTTCTTTTGCTCCTCCAGATTTGGCAGAGACCCGACCCGCTACGTGTTGCGCCTGGGTGACTACCACACCGAGGAGCAGGATGACTTTGAACGCACCTTGTCCCCTGAACACATTGTCATACACAGAAAGTATCACAGTCAGGGCTGGGAGTACGACATCGCCCTGCTGAGGCTCAAAGGCACAGAGGGCAACTGTGTGGCATTCAACCCGCACACTGGTTCAGTGTGTCTGCCAGAGCCAGGTAACACGTGGGAGAAGAGGCCTGCTGCCTGCGTGATCACTGGCTGGGGCATCACAGGTAACGTCATTGCTCGGACCACTGCGTCAACAAAATCACTGTAGAACTTCACTTTCCATCTGTTTGTCTTTCATTAGGATTTCATCACAGAGTACAAAAGATATTTTACTATTCGTATCTTAATCAAGATACTGTGAAGCCAAGAGTCAGATGAACAGATTCATCAGCAGTTTCATTTCTGTCCATCCAGTACACAGATACAGCAGGTCTTATCAACCCTGTCACCTAGAAATTTTATACTGATTTGTGACTTGATGCACAGTCAGGAAATGTTTCAATATTTAACCAAACCACCATCTCCCCGTAACATTTAAGTGGCCTAAATCTGACAGCATGCAGGACATTAGACCACGCTCTCTGGTCAGGACTTTTGAGATACTGCATGTAGTCACCGCACTAACAAACAATTTATTACTTGCATATTTGTATTTATACGTGTTAAATAAAGAAGATGCAACATGTAAAAACAGCTTTGAGAGTAAATGAGATTTGTTTTTCTTGTCTGCTTCCTACTGTCAGACTCGGAGTACTCCCGGACTTTGCTCCAGGCCTGGGTCCCCCTGCTTCCAGCCTGGAAGTGTAAAAAGCGTTATGGCAGTCGCTTCACAAGCCGCATGCTGTGTGCTGGGAGTCTGTCAGAGCGCCGCCGTGTGGACAGTTGCCAGGGTGACAGTGGGGGTCCGCTGGTTTGCCAGGGGGAGGGGGGCCGTTGGGTGCTGACAGGAGTAATCTCCTGGGGTCATGGATGTGGTAATCCCTTTTTCCCCGGGGTGTACACTCGTGTTAGCAGGTTCCTGCGATGGATTGAAAAAGTCATCAACAAACCGTACAAGAACTAATGATGGAGAACAACACTCGACAACACTGGTTATCCAGTGTTGTTGAGTGTCTTCAGGGCTTGTAGCAGGTGTGTATTAGTAAGAATTAAGCCTGCTGTCAATTGCCTCTGTGCTGTGCCTCCTGGCCGTCTACACCGAGCTCTTCAGTTCATTTGTCGCTTTTCCCACATCACTTCAAAAAGCATGTAAATGACACTGTATAGTATTCTCACAGCGTGAATTAATGCCAAATTACCATACAATAGGGGACATCATTTAATTGGCCATGAGCAGAACCAGTGATGAGCGCACAGCAAATAAGATGTGTTATAGATTTGACATTTGCCCAAACTGTTACATGTGCTTGTTTCTTGCACCTCTTCATCTAACCACTTCATTACTCACTTGCAAAAGGGTATTTAAAACTAATCTGCCAACACAAAAGCACTAAAAAAAATAGTTTGCAGTGCAAACAGATTTTTATTAAACAAAGACTTAGCAGTGCTTTGCTGACCAGTAACGATGTACTGCTTCACAATACTAGCCCTCCAGTGGTTTGCCTATTAATATGAAGGAGCAGCAGCTTGAGGGCAGGGTTTGTTATATGGTTTTGGCATGCTCCCAAGCACTAGTCCTTACTGTGAGGCCATGTGGAAATGCATATGTTCATGGCTGGGCAATACAGGTCTTTTAGTCCAAAATAATTTTGGACCTGATCCGAAGTAGACCAAATAAATATTGGTTTATCAAAATTTATTTAAGCACTATTCTCTATTTAAAACAGTACCCATCCAACAAACTGGAATAGAGAAAGGCATATTGATATAGAGACTCAAGACCTGTGGCAATACATTCAGGATCTGGCAACTAGGAGCCAAGTGGACCCATGAAGACCTCTACTGGGTGCACATGGAACAGTTAAATAGTGCTACACTAAGCAGTCATGTAAAAAGTTGCACGCCTTACAATCACATTGGGTCACCTGTGAGAACGTCATGTAGCCCTGAGCCATTGAAAGAATGACAGTAATGCAGAAAAGAAATACCTTTGAAGAATGATGTGTCTGGAATAGTATAGTACTGAAATTGTACATAGACATTTTATTTGTTTCATTAACATTTCAAGTGTGCATCTCTGAACCTACACCAAAGGTCAAACCATTATTCATTTTTTTTCATTAACCATTAATGACATAATTCTTGCCAGATGTATTTGTTTGATAAATGTAACTAATCACAGGTCTATAAAATAACATTTACTCACAACTACCATACAGTAAAAAGTGTCAAAGGCTCAAGTCCATTGATAGGTTGTCTACACATGGCTTAGGGAGGCTTATAACCAAAGACTGAATTACCAATCGGACAAAACAGGCAACTGTCATGTGTCTCAGGCACAGGACACCAGTATTCGACCACAAAACTCATAAGAGAGACTAGCTGGATAGTCTCTATTCTAACTGGAAGCCTTTTTGTTCGTTTTCCAGAAACCATTCATTAAATGTCTCAAAAAAAATGTATTCAATTCTTCACAATCCCTCACCATTTTCCTTATACTGTACAATCCATGCTCTGCAGAACTGTAAAATGCTCACAAAGAGTTGAAGGAAATACCTGTCCTACAATGGTTCACATGGCAGTCTCAGTATAATGTATATTTTCACAGCTCTAATTGCATCTCTCTGCTGCTCTTACTTTCTCACTGGTTAATTTATTCTTTATTCTGATGATTGTACTTTGTTCTCTCTCAATGTTAAGTTGTTCTTAATGACACTCAACACCTCTCGCAGATGTTTAGAAAGCCTTACACAAGGGAGGAATTACTGCCTAAATTATTGGAAGGCTTTTAATCTGAAACTGATTGAGGAAACATTAAATTTGCATTAACAGCAGACAGAAAATTAACACAACAGAATATAGGGAGGTTTTTTTTAAATAATATATTTATTATTCTTTGCCGAAACAAAGCAAAGCTATGTTGGCAATAGCACACATTAAGCTAATTAAAGAAACAACATAAAACACACAGAACCATTTGGTACTTGGACACAAAATCTTTTCAAATGTTGGTAATCCCAAATGTAATATATCTAAATTGTAAATAAATTATGACCTAGTATTTAATGAATTAATTAACTTTAGTTATTCTCTAGAGACCAAGGACACACCAAGGAGAATTCATTCCTCTGCTTCATAATCAAACCATCTTCTTTATCATAAAATTCATACACTTCACAAAAGCAAAGTATGATCCCCAAACCTTTTCAAACATTTCCTGTTTTCCTTTTAATAAATAACTTTTTTTGACAGAAGACGTAATAGCATTGTTCAAGACTTGGCCTGTTAGTCATTTTCCAAAAAAGTGAAATGAGTCCTTTAACATGCAGAGGAAAAAAAGATCTGTATTTGTTAATTTTAATAAAATTGTGTTCCTCTGGATATGACCCTAAAATAAAAAAACTTAGAATCAATTGGGATGCTCTTAGACACGACCATTTCCATTTGTTATCTCTTACCGCCTCCCTATAGGTCAATTTTTCTGCATTGGGAAACGGTGTAACACGTCCTCTTCATTTCTGCCCATTTACTGCATAAATCTGGAATGTTTCTAATTTATTGATTCAATCTTACCAGAGTGACAAACTCACCAAATACTTTATTATACTGTGTCATGTTCATGAAACCAGTTTGAGATGACTTTTGCTTTGTGACATGGTACATTATCATGCTGGAATTAACCATTAGAAGATGGTAAATTGTGGCCATAAAGGGAGGCACATGGTCAGCAACAATACTCAGGTGGACTTTGGAATTCAGACCATGATTGATTGGTATTAAGGGCCCAAAGTGTGCCAAGGAAACATTCCCCACACCATTACAGCACCAGCGCCATCCTGGATTGTTGACACAAGGCAGGTTGGGTCCATGGATTCATGCTGTTGCTGCCAAATTCTGACCCCACCATCTGCCTCAGTAAAAATCCACATTCATTAGAAACACATTTCTGGAAACATTTTTTTTCCAGTCAACTGTGCAGGAGTGGAACGCGACATGGTCCTCTGCAGTTGTAGCCCATCCGCCTCAAGGTTGGATGTGTTGTTAGTTCTGAGATGCTTTCCTGCTTTTGTAAAGAGTGGTTATCTGAATTACTGTAGCCTCTCTGTCTGCTCCAACTAGTCTGGCCATTCTCCTCTCACTTCTCATGCATGAAAATCTCAGGAGATCAGTTTCAGAAATACTCAAACCAGCCCATCTGGCACCAACAGTCATGCCACAATCAAAGTCACTGAGATCACCCCCCTCCCCCATTCTGATTGCTGATGTGGACATTAAGTGAAGCTCCTTACTTGTATCTGCATGATTTTATGCATTGCACTATTGCCACATGATTGGCTAGTTGGATAATTGTATGAATAAGCAGGTTATAGGTGTTCCTAATAAAGTGCTCCGTTAGTTTATGTTCACACTTACCAATTCTACCGTATTCATTTGAGTGAAGTACTTACCGACCGAGCATGACCCTCAGTGGAATCTGATCTTCTCCATTGTTACATCCGTTTCAGAGTATTCTCCAGGAGTGGAGTTTATAATCAGTTCTCTAAGGGGCTTGATAACAACAAGTTGTAAAACTCTGATAACACCTTAGTCACCATTTTTCCAAAATAGAATTGCGGGGGTTAAATTAGGTACATTACTTTTGGCTTACTGTGTTTAAATCTGAATTGAGGATACTTATTTAAAAAAAAAAAAAAAGTTTCCTATCTGTTATAGTTCCAGCTACTTTCTTTACATTATATTATGTTGTCCATATTAGGTAAATACAAATCCGATTTTTTTTTCCTGTCCTTTTGAGAAAAGGAGAATTTACCAGGATATAATGTAAAATATACTAAGATTACCCATCTAGAAATGGCCTGGGTCTCTCCTCAGTTGAGGTAAATAAAGGACCTATAAGTTCCCCAGTTGGGGTTTATAAATGACTGCATTTTCTGTGGCTATCATTCACTTTCTGTCATACACTGTAAAAATAAGATTTGACCTTTTAGCTACCTAATTAATTGAGCTAAGTGTACTCAACTAGTTAGTTCAATCAGAGTAGTTCAGGGAACATACTGTAGATTTCCAAGTTGACTGAACTGTGCACCCTCTTGCAAAAATTTATATCCAACCCCATAGAGCAAACGAGGTCTGTCCACCACTGACAATGCTGCGTGCCACAGGGGACTTAATTTTTGGACAGTCAGTGAGGTATGTTTTGCATATTTGTGTTCGTTAAAAAAAATTTCTGCTTTACCTCAGCAGGGTAAACCTAACTTATTTTGCAACCTACTGATCATTTAGTATTACCCACTTGAATTCAGTTCTGTGAAAACAGACTTGCTCACTGCCTTCTGATGCACTAAAATGTTAAAAGTTAAAGGCAGCAGACATATAGGAGGTATACTTTCAAGAGCTGAGGTTAAAACAAACAGTATATTCTATTTATGTGCATCTGTTAAAAAAAAAAAAAAAAAAAAAAGTAGTTGTCTGCTATTATTCGAAACAAGGTAGTGCAGGAACTGTTAAGCACAGGAAATTTTTTGAAAAATAAAAAATATTCTTATTTGGTTATATAGTCAGATGATTTTTAGAATACTCAGACAAGGAATTAACACTGGATTTTGCGTAAATATTCACTTGTAAAAAGCAATTCTGACCACTGAATTATATTCCTATATATGATTAAAGAGCCTGTGTCAGGTGGAAATCATTTCATCTTATAATTCAAAGTACCAGACTGTTTTCCTTTCAATGGATATCTCCACTGGCCTGTTTTGGGGAACAGGGAGCCTAAAACTAGACTAAGAAAAAATTACATTGAAACGTCTGTTGATAGTGTCCTTTTGTGTAGTAAGAATTCCTGTCTAGGCACTATTATCATCTGTTGTTAACGGTAATGTAACATAATGTTGACTTTGTGGTCCTTATGCCTTTCCCAACATATGGGAAGGGAATTGTGTTAGATATAGTTACAGCATGGTTAGTGAATGAATACTTAATTTTGTTCTTCAGTCTTCCAATTCAGAGAAGGCTGCTACAAAAGGAATGCATACGTCTTATTGTTGCTGACAGTGGAAGCAAGACTCTGCCAAAACAGACTGTCAGGGTTGCTGTTGTACTGGAGGAGCACATAATTCTACAAGAGCTAAGATTTGCTACACTGATGGGTCTTTTACAGCCTTAACATAAACTAGCCCAAGGGGAATGAAGAAAAGAAAGTTTTCTTGTCAATCGAAAATGTAGTGGCAAGTTAGCCAATTTGGCGGCAGCCACTACGGTTGAGTGATACCGCAAAATCTTCTTTCAATCCAATACCAAGTAATACAGGGCCAATATTGATGATACTGCTACCGATACTTTTTATTTTTAAAAGCGACTTACGTACTGTCATGTAGGGGAGAGCAGTGTATCAATATTATCATCATCATCATCATCATCATCATCATCAGGTATATGCATCATCAATAGGCTAAATTTTTAATGACCACTAAGTGATTTGCCAAAGGTTAGCAATCATTGTAAAGAGTGGTAGAATTTCTGTCTGCCATCTGTGAGACCCGGGTTTTATTCCCAAGTGAAGCATGTATGTAGCAAACAAAGCAGAAAAAAGTGGCTCTTCCTCAGTGTCCATTTCTTTTGAAGTAATTAGGCCTGATGTTCTCAAAAAATAAAGCCATTTTCTGCTTTGCGCAGTCCACACTGTTTGCCATAATTCTGTGACCATTTCTTGTCTCTTATCTTTCATGTTTTCTGCATCTTACTGGGATATGGTCTACTGTCTCTTTTTCACTACACTGATCTCAAGGACCTGATGGATGTTTTCCCATAATGAAAAGTATACTGTTGAGGTTGCTGTATCCAGTTCTCAATCTACTTGTTCTTTCCTATTTGTTCCCCTACTTCTCATGATAATTGATGTTACGATCAAAGCAGGCAACTCAACAAAGTTGACCTTTCAAAGTAGAAAGTTGCTGCTGTTTTAATAAATACCCACACAAGGGCTTAACTGATCGCTGCCTGGGCCTTGTCTCTCATCCACATTTAAAGGCCAACAAAACAAGCGGTGTGAGAAAGTGGGCCACACTATAGTGAGGAAGCAGGATGCTTGGCAGGGGCAAAAATGACAAGTCAACTGGGCCAGAGATTGGAAAGGCAACTTCACCTGGTAATCAGAGCACTAAGGTGCAGGAGGACCCAAAGACCAGTGTCAGAACTGGTAGAGGTAGTCAGCGCTTGTCCACATGAAAAGAGAGCAGAATGAAAGACCTGAAACTGAAAAACCTGAGCTCCAGGCTCTGGTTCAGCTACACAGCAGAGAGTCGCATAATAGACAATGTAGAAGCCAGCTGGATGACCAATCATCTCAAGAGGAGCAAGGTGAGGTGTGGAGAGACCAGGGAGAAAAAGGGCTTCAGGATGAGTCATTTAGGTGCTATGGCAGCCACTGTGAGGAAGAAGTCAGAAGGTCAGGGTTGCCACCAAGCTTCAGAGAGCCCAAGCTTTAGCCCCATTTCCCCTGATGATATCAAACACTAAACTTGAGAGAATGGCTAAGGTTTGTCATTGGCCCAAACAAGATTTAGGCATTGAGCTCGTCCCCCTGCTCACAGGCAAAGCAAGAAGTGCGTAACTATATTGCCATGGACTATGACCACAGAAAAGTGAAAAAAAAAAAAAAAAAAAAAAAAAAGCAATCTTGTCAAAATATGACAGGTGAAGTTTCAGAGCACTGGACAACCAGAAGGAGAGACACCAAAAGAATTGCCTTTAAGACTGAAAAAGAGCTTCACCAAGTGGGTCAAGCTTAGCAACATTCAGTGACAGATCTCAGAGGTCATCATCCTGAATCAGAGAGTGTGATCCCAAATGCAGAAGATAAAGTGTTCATGTCTGCCAGATAGGTGAGCTAAAGTGCCAACTTCAGAAGGGTCAAGGAACACCATGCCTCTAAATTAGTCCACTAGATTTGAAGGAAGAACATCTGCTATTCAGTTGAACCCTTCTAATGATCATAGTGCAGCCAGTGCACCACCTGTCAAGACCAAGAAAAAAAAAAAGTAGTAAGAGTTTTATTGTATGGCGTTAGGTCACACAAAACCCTCTTATCTAGCCAAGGGTTCTCCCTTGGCTAGAGAGTACTTTGTTCTGTGCCAAGGCCATCTAGATCAGCATCACTTCACACCAGTGTTTGTTAATGGGCAGAAATACACAACTTTAATGGCTACAGATCGCACATAGTGCTAGCAAGCATAGAGTCCAGCATTGATGCAGGTAAATCAAAAGGGTTCACTTGCCACCGTATGTCAGCTCCTGAGCATCAGAGCCCTAATGACAATATAACAATTCTATATCACCCCAGACAGATGGCTTGGTTCAATGTTTTAATGAAACCTTAAAGAACGTGCTTCATAAGCTTTTGGCTCAGACAGGCTCAGATGGGAACACTGGCTTCCCTAGAGGTCAACAGGGTTCTCCATTTGAGATGTTTTCTAGAGGTAAGTTAAGGGGCTGACTGTACCTGTTGAAGCAGTCATATGGCCCAGAAACCACTAGATACAATGTGGTATCCTACGCGTTGAAGATGAAACAAACTGGAAAAGATTACTTCACTGAAAAAGGAAAATCTATAGTAATCTGCAACCTGACCTTCCCAGCTAAACGATTGGACCACTGAAATGACACTGTCAGGGATTTACATAGCTGGGAGTTATTCATACAGTCCTGCAAGCTTCTTTGCTGCAAATTATTTTAAGTAATTTACAGAAGTCAAACAAGACATGGCGAGGTAGGATATCCTTCCCCTCGCTTTATTTGGAAGAGGAGTTTCAGTAAGAATGATTCCCAGACTTTGTTTCAGTCACTTCCCATCTCGATACCTATACCAAAATTCAACTGGCTAGACAAACTCATATCCAAGTTTATATGGCAAAATAAAAGACCTAAAGTAAGACTTAAAGACACTTTTCCATCAAAAGACCGGGGGTGTCTGGATCTGCCTAATATATTATTTCTGGGCAGCCCAGCTCAGTGCTGTAGTGATATGGATTAAAAACAGTCAGGAGACTGGATGGGTCAAGATAGAGAAGAACTCAACCACAGGAATCTCTGTTCTACCTTTCATTAGAAGAAGGAAAAAAAAAAAAAAAAAAAAAAGTCTTAGAGCTAACTAAGTTATGAATCAGACACATTAATGGTGTGGGCAGCAGTTAGAGAAACCGGGTGGAAAGGTTTCGTTATCCTTGGCCATGTCAGTAGCCGGTAACAGACTCTCCCTTCCATGTGTGATACTGGTTTTGAGAGGGTGGACTCTGAGGTCTTAACCAATTATTTGAAGAAAATTTTCTTTGCACTGCTATCACAAACCAGGCCATACAGTCATGACAAAAGAGGGAGACACACAACCAAGCCTATTAACAAATCAAATACTAAAGGAGGTATAAACTTTAGAGGAGAACTTGAACTAATCGTGGCAATCAGTGAAGTAGTATGTGAGTGCAATGTTGTATGGTGCCGTAACACAAACATCAACCAAAACCAGATGAGTGTCTCAGGGAGGAGAGAACCAGGAACTGAGCGGTTGGGTTGAATGGGCTCTTTCAGGCTATCACGCTGTTGCATGATAACCATCTTTATTATACAAAAATATGTATTGGCTAAAAACAGCTTTAATCACAAAAGGCTAAGTTGATTGGCAACAATGTATTCAGTGTAACAAACATTGATCTAGGTCACTTTTGGGAACATTTCATAGACATGAGGACACAAGCCATGTCATCAATTAACTGGTCTTTAGTCTTAAATTTGACGACTCAAGACCCTGGTAAAAGTTCAATAGTTCACCTTTATTAAGGCTCAACAGGAATAAACAGGCAGGTGCAAACCAGAGGTGAAGTCCGGGAGCAGGCAGGGTTGGTAACAGGCAGGCTGATAATCCAGGTAAAAAGGCAAAAGGAGTAGGCAAAAGGCAAAATCCAAAAACAGGCAGGTGCTCAAAAATAAGCATGCAAAATCAGGCAAGAATGCTAGAAATCCACAGTGTGGAAGCATGATAGACAATCTAGCAGGGAATGAGTGGAAATGGGCCAGTTTATGTACTGGGAGCTGATTAGGGGATGGGGAACAGGTGAGTCGGTGGGCAGAAGGTTACTGCAGGGCAGGGGGTAGTGGCAAGGTTTGAAATGACAGGAAAGTGTGTGATATAGTAATGGGAGGCAGAGAATGAATTAATGAATGAACTTTGACACACACACACTCCATCTGACAACAGCTAGATTAGATTAATGGGGCAACAGAACACATAAACTCAGTACAGCAGGAGTTAATAATCTATACACTGTTGAGTCTAATTAATATTGCTGACAGGGTGCCAGTTTAAAGCATCGAGGGGGTGAGCACTAAAGAAAACAATCAATTGAAATCAACAAAGGAGAAGCACCAAGCACCAAGATAACAACAAGGTAGTGGCTCATTGGCTACATACAAAACAAAATAAAAACATGACTAACCCCATACAACTATTCCTCACAACAGAAACAAAACAAAAGAAAATATATTCAAAACCTGCCTGCTGAACAGCAGACCCCCAGTCTGATTGGATTACAGTTATAACATATAAGATACATAGTGAAACCACTCAAATGTAAGCATGTATGTACCTCGTAAAGGCGGCCTATTAGCACCCACAGGGCTCTCCTATAACCAAATTTCCTTTCCTTAACAGCTAGCAAAGATGCCACAAAGGTGAATTTCCACCACAATAACTTTCGCCGGGGAAAGGGAACCTTTGGAGGAAGTCGATTTCTCTACCTGTATACCCCTTTGAGGAAACAGTCTAAATTTAGTTCTGGGAAGATAGTTTCACTCCCGAAATTGTCCCTGCTCGGTAGGTAGTGCCTCTGAAGGTTCAGGAACTTTGGGGGCTGATTGTTGCAGATTCGTCAAACACAGACACCAGAGCTGCTTCAACTTGTGTACTGCTTCATTCATAAAACAAGGAAGTACTCTAGTATCAATATTAGGATGACAGGTGGACATTTATCATCATTTGTTAACTTTAACTTTGTTTCTACAAATGAGTGAAAGAAAAAGAGAGACAAATAGCACGAATGAGCTGAGACAGCGAGCAAGCTAGAGCTGTGGTTGTCGAGCGAGCTAGAGAGTGATTGAAGAGAGGAAGTGGTAGTAGAGAGAACCAAGCCAGTGAATGAGAGATGAAAAAAAAACCTTATTTTCTGATTGTTTCATAGCAGCTACATTCTAAAGCAAACACTAATCAAACACTCAGCAGATGATATACTGTGGAAAAGTGTGCTCTGGGGTTTCTGTTTTATTTTCCTCCTCTGCCTTTCTCCTTTTCAGTCATTCATTAGATCTAACTCAAACAACTGAGTCATAAGTAGCAAATACTAAAAACAGGACAACTGTTTTTTCCTCGTGTTAATACTGCATTTAAACCACTGTCCTTTTTTAATTCTTCATAGGTCTAATTTGCATGATCTACCTGGAAATCTATTTTCAGATGTGTGGCAACACAAACAGGAAAGCACAACTGGGACTTTTATTTCCATTAAAGTTCCTGAAAAAAGTTCCTCTGGTTCCAAAGTAGCAGAAGCTTTTGGTGAAAACACACCTAAAATTAACATATGCAAGATAGTTTACTCATAGTGAAGTAGGGACATCAGCAGGCACTGTCAGCTCACTTGCAAGTAACTCCACTCATATGCTGCTCCAACTTCCACACCAGATGACGGAATGAACCTACATACAGCTAAACTCAGTTTACTTTCATTACTGGCACGTTCAACATGCTGCAAAAGCTTTTCATGGAGGAGACAACACCCAGAATGGTGCTGGCAAACAATGAACGAATGAATCCTATCTACTTGTACAGACGGGTGACAAAGGAAAAACCTGAATAAATGCATGGAGAAACAGCAAATACAGATGCCCCCACACATGGCAAGGGGTGCCTGAATGGTTTGATGAGTATGAAAATATTGTGAATCATATGCTATGGCCTTAGCAGTCACCAGATCTCCACCCAATTGAACACTTATGGGAGATTTTGGAACGACGTGTTAGACAGCACTCTCCACCACCATCATCAAAACACCAAATGAGGGAGTATTTTTTGGAAGCATGGTGTTCCATCCCTTATGTCGAGTTCCAGAGACTTGTAAAATTGATGCCAGAGCACACTGAAGCTATTCTGGCAGCACGTGGTGGGTAAACACCTTACTAAGACACTTTATGTTGGTTTTTCTTTTAATTTTTCACCTTTCTGTATTTTTGTGAGTTCGATAGATATTGCATTTAGATTGGTACTTATTGCTTAGAGAAATATCCATATGCTGCACTATGCCAGTATGTAAATACTCAATGGGCTTTGTAAAAGCAGTTTGTGTTTGGTGTAATTCCCTTTCCACACAGATCCACGGTTATATCCTTAAGCTTAGTTAAAATGATATTTTGTTTATTAGATTCATGTTTAAGTTGTCAGAATCACTTTTACATCAGATAATAATGTGGATGTGAATTTTAATGTATACGTTGCCTGAATATTACGATTAAGATACTTGTTTGGAGACCTACTGTGTCTGATTTTTAGGGAACTTATTGTGATATAATGATGAACTAATACTACTACTCAGTAACTACTCTGTGCAGTGTATCACTTTACTTTCGGGTGCACAAAAGCAGTGGGTAATTTTAAGACGATGAAGTAATGAGGCACTGCTCAGTAACTATTTTGTATGGGGTGAGACTTTGGGGTGCACAAAAATGTTAGCTAACAGTGAGATGATCATGAAGTAACAAAGATATCTACACTATAATTTTAGGGTGCACAATACGGTAGGTAATGGTGAGGTAATGAAATAACCAGGGATTACCTGGCAACTACTCTAGTAGGATGTATCACTTTACTTTAGACAGCACAGAAGAGTAATGTTTCACTGATCAATAATGCATGAGTAGTTTCTGTTTTGTGCCACTCAACGTTTAGTTTCTCAGAGTTTATGAGGAACAACTCATGAAGAAAGTGGCCAATATGTCGATTCACAGATATTTATGAACTAATTATCACCTCAGGATTCATTAATATAGTATCTCTACATACCCTGTTCTCTAGTAACTCATCATTATCTATTTCATAGTCCTGGCATCAGAGTCATTTGGTGAACTACTCTTTTTTAAATTATATTTTTGGGCGTTTCAGCCTTTATTGACTGAGAGAGTAGAGAGTAAGGACTACTGCTTTCCCTGATTTATATCCTGCTGCAATAGCTGTGCTATGTTATACTGACTAAGGGGGTATTTGCCTGTAGCACTGTTTGACAGGTGCCTAATTTAGGACTGGAATCATGTTTGTACATCCCAAACTGATGTCTGACTTTGCAAATACCCCAGAATGCTTACTCAAAAGCCGCCTCACTTTCTGGGCCTATTCAACAGTAAGACCTTGGAATTCCATTGCAGCTACCTTTGGTGGCAGCCCCTGTTGCTCAGCAACCCCACCAGCCTGTTCCCACAACAAGACCTGCCCATCCTGTGGCCATACACATTTGAAAACAATAGGAGCATTATTACAAGATACAATATTCAGGATGTGATGTAATGTAAAAAGCCAATCTGGGTTTTAGACTTGAGGCATCATTTAAACTAGTAACTAACAGTAACTAACCTGGAAGCCTCCTAACGACTCACCCATTGGCAGCACTGCGAACCTTTTATGAGCTTCAGCTGCCTGCTTCAAGTTCTTCCGAGCCCAAGAGTACGCATGGCTCAACCTCCTCTGATATTCCTCCACCCATACATATTACCTTTAAATCATCCCTGTAGTGTCAGTGCCAGATATCCAGCAGGACTACCTGGGCACTCGCAAACGTAAGGAAGTAGCCAGTACTCTGATGTTCAGTGGTGTTATAAGCATTCACAGCTCAGGAAGGTACTTGACCCACCTCCTCAACTGCTCAGGACGCACGGTACACAGCAGCCTAAATGCAGCAGGCAAGCTGCTTAATTGGCACTTCCATCTGATGACACACACTGATACAGTGCTCCCTCAAAAATCCTTCCCCACTGCCTCAAAAGTTCAACTCTCAAGTGACAATTCTGCAATCTGTCCTCCCTACAAAGTTTTAAACTCCTCGGCTACTGTATTTGGAAAGATGATATCACCTCATCTACCAGCTGCAGGCTGGTGAAAGTGGCCATGTCAAAGGAGTGAATGCAAGATATGGAAGTGCATTGAGGGATAGCAATGGTCTCCTAGCATAAAATCATCTGGTGTGGCTTCAACAGAAAATTGCGCCACAACCATATCCTCTGACGGCTTCTGTTCTGAATGTTGCCTGAAAACAGAATCTGCTGACAGGGTGATACACAATCTGAAAGTCAAACTAAGCAAGTTCAGACACCTATTGCTTTTCTATAGTGCCAAGCTTTGCTATGTTCGTGTGACTCAAAAGATTATTATCAGTGAACACTGTGAATTTAGTACCAATCAGATAAGCTCTAAATTTATCTATAACAGCCCACATAAACCACACAGCCCACACAAACCTAACAGGTCCAATTTCATGGCACTGTAGTTTTCCATATAACGCTCAGATGGCTGAAGTCCTCGACTTGCTTATGCCACTGGCCACTGCTGCTTCTCAAACTCTTGCAACAAAACAGCCCCCAACCTTTGGTGACTAGCATCAATTGCAAGGAAGAAATGTTTATCAAAATCTGCATGCCCCAACACCGAAGCAGAAATGAACATTTGCTTCAATGCTTCAAAAGCATCCCCACATGTTGCATCTCAAACTGGCTAATCAACTGAACTGGAAAAGGCTTTCAACCCCCTTTAGCTGTGAGAAAAGAACAAGGTGGGGGGCGGCCAGCTTAGCAAAATTCTTCATAATCCTCCAATAGAAACCTGCAAAGCCCAAAAAGAAATTCAACTCCACTAAACTCTCCAAAACACAAATGAGTGTGATGGAACTTGACAAGGTGAAACTGATAGTGGTACAAAGCACATTGATCAAGCATTGAAAGGAAACCATTGAACAGGCAAAAGTGGGGGTCAGCTTGTGCTGGCAAACAGCAAACGCCAAACTCCAAGTTTCGTCAGAGACCGACAGAGGGCTTGAATCCTGCACTGAGCCTAATGCTGGCTGCTCCATCTTATAAAAATTCTTTATCACATTCATGCCCAGTATGCAAGGGACGGCTTTTTTACAGTGTAATACTGCTGCATCCCTGGGGTCCAGGACAACCAAAATTCCCCTACCGTTTGTCTGGCAGTCTGGCCCACGGTGCAAACATCTCTCTCAAAATAACCAGGGTAAGGACAACCAAACTATTGGCCATGAACAGTGAGAACCACTCAAAGTTCTTGAGTGTTGGAATGAAATGCTGCTCAAAAATGTCTGTATTAGTTGAAATGCTTGACAGTGTATCAAGGAGGTATTAAACCATTACATCATCTAATAAAACATCTCCAGTTGGGCATTTGCCGAAAATACGTTTCGTGTGAAGTTCCCAAACAAAACTGCCAAAATATATGGCCAGCTACCCATCATTTAAAACATCACCCTACTCGCACATCACTGCCTCTTTTCGTAAATCATAAAAAGTTTTTGGATTCTGCTGAATAATCCATTTTAGCTCCCTGTGTTACACTAAATCACAAACATTCTCTGCAAATTCATTTGCATAAAGCAAAGTCACCAAAAAAGATCTGCTTGATGTCACAGTGGTTGATATCAACAATAATGGCCATAAATATTCATGAATCGATTTTCCTTCACGCTGCTCAAAAAATAGCTTTTGCAACCTGATCACGGAATATGGCTGCCCATATACACTATCTCCTTCAAAATTTCCAGAATGTGCAACATTCCACCACAGAAGTTCTCACCACCATCCAGTGACCAGGTACTCCAGCCATCCCCAGCCATCGTGAAAAGGGCCCTCTCCAGGGTCCATCCCTGCAGGGCAGCCGGACCAGACAACATATCTGGCCATGTTCTCAAAGACTGCTCAGAACAGCTGAAGGATGTTTTCACTGACAACACCTTACTCAGCCAAGCAGTGGTGCCCATCTGCCTCAAGAGCGCCACCATTATACCCCTTTACCAAGAAACTAGGGGTCAACCAACTATCAGTCTGGCTGATTATTGGATCCAATATCTGATGCAGCTGCCTCTTTCTGTGTAGTCACCACTCTGTGGTCTTGAGCAATGTCCCACCCACAACACTATCTGATTGGTTAAACATCACAAGTAATAGCCTATCAACACTGAAGGCTACAGGCACAGGTGGGCACAGAGAAACATGTTTGCGGACTAGAGCTGTAGAAATGTGTGTTGAAGGTATGTCCCAGCCCTAAGGCAGCAGATGTTGCTGAAGTTGCAATAAACATCACAATTCTCTATGCTGAAGTTTCAAAAACACCACAATCTTATAAACAAGCTCATTTGTTGATCTAAGACACACCGAGTATGAGAGAGCAGGTGAGTGAAATGGAGAAGAAGAAGCCATCACTAACTGCTAAACTTAAGTGAGTAGCAGATCTGAATAGCATGTAAACAAATGTGGGATTAGCATGAAAGTTGCTAAAAGAAAGAGAGAGCGAGCTTTGAGTGTGTGTAGAAGTAAACTTACTTGTGTAAAAATGTACTCAGATAAAAGTATTAAGTAAGTCACTTAAATTATAATCTGTGTAAACTTTACTGCGTTACATATTTAAAAAGGGGAAGGGGAGGTAAAAAAAAAATGCTATATGGGGATAATAATGATAAATGATAAATCTATCAAATTAACGAACATGCTACCAGGCATATATGCATTGGTATTTTTCCCAGGTGAAAATTGCACCGAAAGCAACCTATAAATTGCAGTCAGACACTTTGCAGCCTGTGCATACAACTGATAATTACAAATACACAAACAGTTGGCAGTTTATTATGTACACCTAGCTAAAACTAAGGCAGTCTAATACAACTGTCCTGCAATAAATCCTCCATTCATGAAGTTAATAAGGTTCAGTTTTTATTAAAATTGTTTTAGAGAGTCATTGAATCAACTGTATGCTGCTTTTATGGAGTAAGTAGTGTGTGGTGCTGATGAGCTGTATTGCATTATACAGAGAAGTGTTTCTGTTATTTAGCCTACCTTCATTGGTATAAGTGGGGTGGACAAAATTAATAGAAGCCTCGGGACACTACGGTGGGTGCCCATAGACCTTATATAGCAGTAGTTTTGTGTTGGACTGTGTAATTCTTAATTTTAACACCAAGATATTCATTTTTATTGCAAATGCCCATAGGTGTTAAATATCATTTGATTACTAATATTCCATGTTGGAATTGGCCCTGAAAAAACCATATCAGTCGACCCCCACAAGTAACCAAACCCATTCTGCATGATTGACTTCCGTCCTGTGGACCTGACTCCTGTAGTGATGAAGTGCTTCAAGCAGCTTGTCATGCAGCACATCAAGGATTGCCTCCCTGCCGAAAGTGAACCCCCTACAGCTTGCATACCGTGCCAACTGGTCCACTGAGGATGCAATAGCCACCACACTTCACATCACTATGACTGACTTGGAGAACAAGGACACTTTGCCAGAATTCTCTTCATTGACTTCAGCTCTGCATTCAACACCATCAGACCATAACAACTGATGGTTCTGGACGTCCTGACAGAAAGGCAGCAGACAGTCAGGTTAGCATGTACATATCAGGCACCACCTCAGTGAACAAGGGCTCACCTCAGGACTGCATCTTGAGCCTCCTGCTGTTAACCCTGCTGACTTATGACTGCACCACCAGATCCAGCACCAACCATATCATCAGGTTGCTGATGATACAGCAGTGGTGGTCATCATCAGTAAGGGCAATGTAACAGCATACTGAGAAGAGGTTGAGAAGCTGACAATGTGCTGCAGGAGCCATTACTTGTACCTCAACATCAGCGAGACCAAAGAGGTGGTTTAAGTCTGCACACACCAACATCCCCCACTGACCAGTGAATGCACCACCGTGAAGTAGGCGAGCAGCACTACGTTCCTAGGGGTGCACCTGGCAGATGACCTGACTATGACCATCAACACCATGGCCATTGTCAAGAAGGCTTAACAGCGGCTTAACCCCCTTGGCAGACAATTCTGCATTACTGCCTGGTAATGCAAACAACTAGAGGGGATAGTGAGGACAGCTGAGAAAATCACTGGTGCAATTCTCCCCTCCTTTCTAGACATCTACCAACAGAACTGTGCCTGCAGACTCTCCAGCATTGCAGGGGACCGATCACATCCCTCTCATAGTCTGTACTCCCTCCTGCCATTCTGAAGGGGTACAGGAGCATCTGTACCAATACCACCAGGCTGCTCAATAGGTTTTCCTCCCAGGCTGTCAGAATTATGAATCCACTGTGCCCCCCCACAAGCACACTTTTGCCTCCTCACACAATGTAGCCTCCTTGTAAATGACTTGGTAACACTGCACACCTAATTTCACACTTTGGATTTTTCTGCTCAAATTCATTAAGTGCAATTCTTAACACTTGTCATTTTATTAACACTACATTATCTTTCTGCTTACTCTGTACCTTTTGCTGTGACCATGTCTATTTGTTTAAATACTCATAACTTATAAAATAGCTACATTCTTGTTAAATCTTGAACATGTTCCACGATTTGCTTTATTTGTTTTACCCTAGCTGCTTTTTTCTTATTGTTTTCTTATTATTTGTTTTTATATTTGGTTTGTCCTAACTTTATTTGGTTTCATTTCCCTAGATTGTTCTCTTATAACCTTAGCAAGCTTTTTTAATATCTGTTGGGCAAGGAGGAAACGGCATTGGGTTTAGTTGCTAGTGTATGATGAGCCTAGTCAATAACAACTGGATAAGCGTAGTTTTCAAAACAGAAAATCTCAGGAATAAGTTCTGTAATGAACTTATTGGGGCCAGAGCCCTTGACACACTCTGGTATGCCGATGAATCTTAAGTTCGTAGCCAACTCATACTCTCAAGATTGGCACATTTTTATGCTGGATTCACTCCAAGGCATTGTTGAAAGTGTGTGACATTTCAGCCTGTTCGGCAGTCACTTGAGCCTAGCCCTGGATAATATCGCTAATTTCTTCCTCCACATCTTGGCACAAGTCTTGCAGACTTGTAGATGTTTCTGAGTGAATAGCTTCAGTCTCTTGTCTCAACTCCTGATGTAGAACAGTAATTTCAGCTTTAATGTCAGCCAGGATAGCATCACGCAGTAGCATGACATATTTAGTCCTATAACATTTTTAAAGGTACTGTTTTGCAAAATTAATACTTTTAATTTTGATTCCAATATTTATTTTCTGAATAATACTTCTGTAATTACGTAGAAACAGAATATGTGTATTAATACTCTTACTTAAGCAAAGGATCTGACAAATTCTTCCACCACAGCTCACAGATGGCCCATGTTCACTATAACAACAGGGTACATTCGTGCAGTGTGCCAGTAAGTTTTGCCAGTAGCTACTTTTTTGCTGTGTTTCAAAACAGAAAGCCATTAATCATCAAGTTGTCAAAAACAAGAGGGACTTTTGAGGTCAAGTTGGGGCTCATTCATTGAGTGTGGCAGTGGTGGAAGAAGTATTCAGATCCTTTACTTAAGTAAAAGTATCAATTTAGCAATGAAAAAGTACTCCATTAAAATTAAAAGTCCTGCATGAAAAATCCTACATAAGTAAAATTATATAAGTATTAGCAGCAAAATGTAGTTGAAGTATTAAAAGTAAAAGTACTGGTTTGGTCCCTCTGACTGATATATCATTACCTCTGCCAAGGAGGTTATCTATTCACCTGTGTCTGTTGGTTTGTTTGCTAGTTTGTGTGTTTATTTGTCAGCAGGATTTCACAAGTGCTGAATCAATTTGCACTAAACTTGGTGCAAATCGGCATGGGCCAGGGAAGAACCCATTACATTTTTGGTCAGATCCGGATCATTTACTATGAATTTGTATTTTTTTTCTCTGAAGTCTGATGTATGTTGTTTGACATTGGCCTTGGCGGATGTGTTCGCCCTAGTGAGCGTATTTTCTAGTTATATATGACATCATTAGAAGATTAATACTTAAGCACCAGTGTGTAAGCAGCATGTCACTGTTGTAGCTGCTGGGGATGGAGCTAGTTTGAACTACTTTATATCCAGTATTAAATACGGGGACATCAGATAAATCTGAGGGGTTGTGAGTTTTTAGACTTTTTCTCTAATCTCTGATTTTTGGTTAGATATTTAATCATTTGAACATTTATTGAAATAAAACCATGTAAGAAGATTAGAGGGAAAAATCCCTATTTTGTTGAGCTGTTAACAACTCATAGACATTTCAAGTGTGACCCTGACTACACACTGATTTTGTAAGACATCAGAAGCCAAAAAGGTTGGAAACCACTGATTTAATCTTTAACATTGTGTTGTATTTTAAAAGCTTGTTATGTTATCCATTGAGTAAAATCTTCATCTTAAAAGAAACTACTAACTAAAGATATCAAATAAATGTAGTGAAGTAGAGAGTACTATATTTCCCTATAAAATGTAGTGGTGTGGAAGTATAAAGTAGCACAAAATGGAAATACTTAAGTAATGTACAAGTACCTAAAAATTCTACTTAAGTACAGTACTTGAGTAAATGTACTGAGTTACTTTCCACCACTGGAGTAGGGTAACATTAATAAATCAAATCATGCCCGTTATCAGGTTTGAACAGTGAGTTTGCTCTACATGACAGTCAGCTTAGGTGTTTTCGGTTCGTTGACACTTCGTCTGGCCGCTGCCTTTCCAGCCGAGCAGCGAGGCATCTGAACTGCTGCCTGTGTAGAGCTGGCAGACGGAAGCTGTGATCAGCTGATGGAGGAGGAGCTGCAAGAGAGGTGAGCCATCTTCCCCCGGCACACTAATACACTCTGATAGAGCTTGGGCGAGAGGTATACGGGATATCATCTGGGGATCCCCGTGCCATTTGGAGGTAGAGACGAGTGTCAGACGCCAGGACAACCAGTGTCTGTCGGAAAGGAAGGTATCTGAAGGACTCATCAGAATTCATCATCAGCAGACGGAGGAATATACCAGCTTTTAACACCAGACACAAGACTTCAATACAAAGAACGAAAACACTGAGCTAGGAGCGGGGATTAATATCGAAGTCTAAACCGTAGGTAACCTAGGAAAAAGGAGAAGTCCAGAAGATAGGCAATATCAATAAGCATGTCGTCCGTACAATCCGAAAGCTGTTAAGTATCACCAGTAAATGTAAACAAACAGCTATTAAAGCTAGCTGAAGTTAGCCGATTGGGGTTAGCTTTCTACTGCTAGTAGCTAACGTCAGGTAGTAGGATCGAAGCAGACCGAAGGTAAACCGAACCGAACAAGCCTGGCTTCGGGTTGAAAACCAATTTAAACCTCAAAATAGTGGACTTGAGTGGATGTCAGCCGTTTGTGTTATCTCGGTGTGCAGTTATTAGCACAATTAGCCTCTCAGCTAATGCCCGTTTAATGTTTTTTGCATTAGCAGCCTAACATAATAACATAACAACTAGCACAGTAAATGTAGAACAAAGAAGACATTTGGCAACACTAACGCTACCTGGGTTTTTGAACTCGCGTCCTTCGAAAAATTTTGCTGTGAGAGATTAACCACTTCCAGGACTGGTGTAAAGCTACAATAGATGGTCTTTATATTTAATGTAGTCCAGGTGATTGGCTGAAAAGAGTAGGACGTCGGGGTGAAGGAAAACAACTTAATGACTTAGAGATTTAATCACATCGCTACCCCCAGCCAGCGTTGTTGCAAAGCTGTGTGCTGTCTTCGCGTTCTTCGCTGCACCGTGAAAGGAAATTTTCAGTTTTACATGCTGCACTCGGTCCGTTTGACAGTAAAAGTCGTTAGCTGGTGAGTTTGGCTAGCTTGTACTCTCAGGGGCAGCAGTCGGCAGTAGTACAGTCAAAAAGCGGAGAGGACCTTGTGTTCAAAGTAATAGGTTGCAAAGGGAGCCACAACTCTGCCCGGCAGCATGGGGTGGGTTGTTAAATCTATCTAAATAGCTAGTAGTTTGATTTGAATATGTAACAGCCCCATCTAGAACACAGGAGAAGTTACGTATATACACTTGGTAATTGTAGCTTTGTTGTGAATATCTTCCTACAAACCATTTAAAAGAGACCACCGCCTTGTCAGAGTGTGTATTATGTAGCTGTGTTTGAGGCCCCAGCGGTAAGCCTCTCAGCTGTGTTTTGGTTGCTAGTGGCCTCCCCTCCCCCAGTCTTGAGACTCTTGATTCTCCCCGAAGGTTGGACACTGTTCGCCTGGTTTCCACTTGGTTTTTAAACTGAAGAAAGGCCGTAGCCTCAAATCGCAGTCCTCTGGACTCCGAAGCATTTAAAAAGTGGATGTAATGGAACTGATGTTCGCCGAGTGGGAGGACGGGGAGAGGTTCTCCTTCGAAGACTCGGACCGGTTCGAGGAAGACTCTCTGTGCTCTTTCATCTCAGAGGCCGAGAGCCTCTGTCAGAACTGGAGGGGATGGAGGAAGCAGTCTGCTGGACCCAACTCTCCTACTGTCAAGATTAAAGGTTGGAGAAGGACACACATACTAACATATACACTTCCATTCATTCTAAATACCTTGAAATATTCCATGAATTTCCATGAGTGTGAAAGGCTATACTGAAGTTAATTACAACAGAGTTAAAGGACATTAGCGGTATTGCCTGTTGCTGGTAAACTTATTATATATTATATTTTATTATAAAATATAGTGTTATATAGATCAGTTGGTGTATAGTAGATCAATTGGAGCAGAGAAAACGGTAGAGAAAAATACTTAGTTTGGCAATTTTGTTTGGTATTCTGGTCATTTTAACCCTTTGGTTGTAACTGATATTATTGCAGCTCAGTAAAAAAAAAAAAGTTTCAAAGCAGGACTGACATATTAGTCACTGAACTTTTTCAGACTGAAGGAAAAACATAGTAGCAGATTGTTTTTTACAAGTTAGGCGACAAACTATTACTCGAGTCATAATCACAGAGCCTTTTGGAAGAACACTTGCACTGTGTATTTTAATCATTATGGCCTATAATGTTATGGCAGTGTCCTGGGAATGTGAACCCACTGGCTACAGGTGGATGTGTTTCCTGACCATTCAGTATACAGCCTGTGTGTTTGTGTGCGTGTGCGCGCGTGTGTGTGTGTGTGTGTGTGTGTGTGTTGGTGCCTCACGGCAACCTTATGCTCTTCTCTGGGGTTTTTCTCTTTACTTCTCAATGTTCTTGTCTACTAAACCCAACAACAAGCAGAGAGCCCTGTGCTACAGGAACTGCAACCGGTGCTAATGAAAGACGCTAGCAGCCTTTTATTCTACTGAATGTCAGAATAAGAACTTAGTCAAAATAAGCTGATTTACTCTAAAATTAATTTTATTTTATTTGAAAGGATGGTTTGAACTCTTCACATTTTTTCCAAAGATGAAAATTTGTTCTTTTTAACTCTCCTCTTAATTACGCTCTAAGTATGTGCTCAATCATATAATGTTTAGAATTTTCCAAGAGTTTCCAAATCATGACGTTTGCCTTTCAGTCATTTCGTAATAAAGATTAATGAGAGTTTTTCTTTAGTAGAAGACACAGCAATAGTCCGACAACAATACTGCCAAGTACTCAAAGAAGCTCCATCTTTGTAAGAAGCTTTGCTCTTGGTCAAGAGCTTGGTATTGTCTTGGGTAGGACAGAACTGTTCTGCCTACTGACTGTGGTGAATGAAAACATTACACTTAAACTGTAATAATATTAAGCAAGCCAGTCGGCCAATCATTACAAACTCATACCGTGCACCCTAACATTGTTCAAACCCACAGAACTTCATTTTTAACCCCTAGTTCTAACTTATTTAACATTTACTGGTCATTTACTGAATGTTAATTCAGAGTGGGCTCCAAACTATTTGACACTGTGTCAAAGAAGTTGTCAGTGTGGTTGCATTTTGTTAGACGAATGACCAAAAAGTCAAGTGTAAACTTCACAAACAGCAGTTTGCATATCATGGCTCAACAACCATCATGGCATATCATGTAAAAACGGTACGCTAACTTGTCTGCGTTAGGAGACTGGTTTGGGTCGAAGGCTGGTTTGGGTGAACTGGTGTTGCTACCATGAGCAGAAATTACCTCAGCGATACTAACACATAAATATCATTTAACCAGCTCAATGAAAAAAGACAAAGACAGTGAGGGAAGACGAGGAGAGAGAGAAATAGGAAGCAAGTGAGCAATCAAGGGAGAGGGAGTGTTCATATGGACAGACAGAGAGCTGAGACTGAAACTTAAGTTTTATTTGGTTGTTATTTGATGTAATTCTGTGGTTTCTGAGTGAGGTTTATAAATTACACTGCAGTGAAGTTTCTGCTAATATTGTGATGCAGGGTGACAGCTGGCTTATATGAATGGGTTCAACCATGGGTTAAAGTAGGATTTTGAAAGGTGGGTGAACCCTAAGATCTGGTTTAGCAGGGAAAAAAACTCACCTCAAAATAACTCACACATCGATTTACCATATCATACTAGTAGCTAGCAAGAGAGATTTTTAATACAAGTTGCACGCAAAACAGTTTGTGTTTCGGGTGATATTCGTTGAGCGGAAATGTTGCATTTGAAATTACCCACGACTTCAGAAACTCTGTTTACGCTTGCTCCCCTTCTAGCTAGATGTTGACAACAAGTACAGTGACCACGAGATTATCGACATCTGCACACGTGGTGCTGGGTTTAATTCATAACGTAAAGCTTTTTATGTGTTCCTGGATAAGTGGGCCGCCATTTCTTCTGCACCAATGAAGTTAAAAGGACCAGGCTTCTCTCCTGCGTATCTGTGTGTATTTGCTCATCTCTATCGCTCTCTGCTTAGATACAACAGACAAATATGGGGAATAAGTACATAGCTTGAAAAAACACAAACAGCAGTGGTACTACTTCTAATAAATATAGTGGATGGGCAGATTTTGTAATTTCATCATGTGGGGGGAAAATATCGGGGGAATTGAAACTCCAGGAGAAAAGCGGGAGGAGGGCTAAGAAAATCAAAATCATCCAATGAAGGGAAAGAATGAGAACGAAAAAAGGATGTTTGTTTAGTGTGGGGGCTGGGCCATGGGTGGAATTATTTTCTGATTTGTTGAGTGAATATCTCTCAATGGCATCAGCTGGACGAAACGAAAGTCTGCATCACAAGAAAAATGAACTTGCTTGACATTATTCTGTATGAAACTGCCGGACTTATTTATTTATTAATTGAATGTGCTGGAATGCCATTGCAGATTGTTCCGGGCCCGCTTTAAACCCTGGGCCCAACACGGGTCAGACACATAGGAGTAAATCTATGTTTTATGTCCACTGTCTGAAATGAGTATGTGTTGACATGTGAGAGGTTTGAGGTTTACTCAAATCTCATTAAGCGACTGTCATCTGTAGCTCCTCATCTAAGGGCTCGCTGTGGCTGCTTCTTGTTTTAACCTTCCTCCCTGAAATATTAAAAACTGACCCACTGACAAAATGTTTAGAAAAATGTCAGTATCTTTCTGTGTACACCAAGGACTTATCTTTCAGTTGGTAGAAATAATGGAGGCAGGAGAAAAACATCTGTAACATCTAACATACTATCACCTTATAGACCACATTTCTGTTAAGTATTAACATAGGATCTGTATAAGGTATTAACATAAGATCTGTATCTGGACTTCTGCTCTGCTGTAAATGCTTGCAGAATACTTTGCAACCGGAAAGCGATTGTCCAGACCACATCTGGATGTCGTCATTAGCCTAGTTAGCACGGCTACTAATAATTAGCCTAAAGAAACCTTTGATTGTGTGTATGACAACTCTGTCACATGACCATTGATTTCCATGTCATAGCATCCGTTTAAGACCAGCCCACATCACTTCCCTTGACCTAATATATGCCACAGTGTTTCTTGACCAGACTGCCAGCTCCGCCTACATAATTTGCATATTGAAATCGGATGACTATGTGTAGGATACAGATAATGAGAACACTTAATAATAGCAGGTGTAAATATAAAGACCTGTGACTAAAGTCATTATCTAGGTAACGTATCCAGTTACAGATCCTATTAATATCTGGTGGATGGTTCATAAAGTTGTGATCGCTAATGTGTTAGCAAGCAATTGCCTACTTACACATCTAACAGACACATGTCAATTTTACATTCCCATTGGTGAGCGGTGTTTGTTTCCAGTATTCAATCTCTTTTTAACTCTGGTTTGGTCTCCACCAACTCCTGAGAAAGATGTCTGGCACTTTAGCTGCTAAATGTACCACTATGTTTATCAGTTAATCTTTAACTGTGTCTGTTTGGTACAGGGCGGGTAGTGTGCTGTGGCTCAAAGTAACGGCTGTCTGCTGCTGCTGGAAATGATGACAGTACAGACACTTAACTACCTAATCAAACTTGACTGACAAGAGACTTAAAAACTCAGTTCAGTAGCTATAGAGTTGGTGATAATTCTCTGTAGGTTTGTCACTACAAGTGAGCGGTTTCACATTACACGTAATCATTTGATTCCGTGTTAATATAGCAGTATTAATTAGTGAAGCCTTCTGATATGTGCCTGTAGTGAGAAAGCACCGTACTAGAATAAAGATAAGATAAGATGATAATGATGCATCTGTATCTATTTCCTCTCATTGAGCTCCAGCAGTCAGCACACTAATTTTAAAAAAATGTGATTGCTGTAGTAGTTCAAAGGTGTTTCTACAGACTGAACTAACCGGACTTTACCTGAGTTGACATTAATTTTTTTGAGACTTGAGTTAATGTCCAGAGGGATGTGTGGTAGCTGATTGGGATTGGGATGGACATTTAAGGATTTTGGCTGCAGTCAGTTTGTAAAGGTCAACTGACTAGTCTTCTATGTTATATTATATATATTATATCAGTTA